>NC_142944.1:5139927-5309927 GCF_046866305.1 Octopus bimaculoides
AGAGGCCCTTTGTCGCCAGCAGAGGTAAGAGCTCTCTGAACTTTGCCCAGGCTATTCTTATTCTAGCAGCTACACTTTCAGCGCACCCTCCCCCACTACTAACTTGGTCACCTAGATAGCGGAAGCTATCAACTACCTCTAGTTTTTCTCCCTGGAATGAGACAGAAGTTGTTTTCTGCATATTTTCAGTGTTTATTGCTCCTGAACATCTGCCACATACAAAAACTAACTTCCTAGTTAACCTGCCTTTGATATTGCTGCACCTCTTATGTGTCCATAGCTTGCACTGGGTACACCTTTTCTACAGATCGAACAGGGTCATCTACCTGAAGGGGTTTGTGTTTTGTCTACCTTCCTACTTATTAGGACTTTGGTTTCAGCTAGGTTGACTCTAAGGCCCTTCGATTCTAGTCCCTGCTTCCACACCTGAAACTTCTCCTCTAGTTCTGATAGTGACTCAGCAATTAGTGCAAGGTCATCAGCATAGAGGAGCTCCCAGGGGCATCCTGTCTTGAATTCCTCTGTGATCACCTGGAGGACTATGATAAATAGGAGGGGGGCTGAGGACGGAACCTTGGTGGACACCTACCTCCACCCGGAATTCTTCACTGTACTCATTGCCAACCCTCACCTTACTGACAGCGTCTTTGTACATGGCTCGCACAGCTCTCACTAACCACTCTTCTATCCCTAGTTTCCTCATTGACCACCAGATGAGGGATCGTGGGACCCTGTCAAAGGCTTTCTCCATGTCAACGAAAGCCAGGTACAGAGGTTTATCCTGTTTATCCTTGGCTAGGTATCTCTCCTGAAGCTGTCTTACCAGAAATATAGCATCAGTGGTGCTTTTCCCAGGCACGAACCCAAACTGAATCTCATCTAAACTGACTCACTCCCTAATTAGTTGGGCTATGACCCTCTCCGTGACTTTCATTACCTGATCTAACAACTTGATACCTCTGTAATTATTTGTATCTAAAAATATAAAGAAGACAGAAAATGGAGAAATATCGACGAACAACAATTGGTTTACATCAATTATTTACTCTTTTACTCTTTTACTTGTTTCAGTCTTTTAACTGCAGCCATGCTGGAGCACCGCCTTTAGTCGAGCAAATCGACCCCAGGACTTATTCTTTAGAAGCCTAGTACTTATTCTATTGGTCTCTTTTGCCGAACCGCTAAGTTACGGGGACATAAACACACCAGCATCGGTTGTCAAGCGATGTTGGGGGGACAAACACAGACACACAAACACATACATACATACATATATATATATACATATATACGACGGGCTTCTTTCAGTTTCCGTCTACCAAATCCACTCACAAGGCTTTGGTCGGCCCGAGGCTATAGTAGAAGACACTTGCCCAAGATGCCACGCAGTGGGACTGAACCCAGGACCATGTGGTTGGTAAGCAAGCTACTTACCACACAGCCACTCCTACGCCTATTTATTAGTTCAATACAAATAAACTGCATCCCATCGAACAGCTGTTTCTGTTTCCAATGTTGTATGGTATTGCCACTGATATGCTAAAATATTTATCATATTTGGTAATATTATTACCAAATTTTGATTCTTAATAAACTCATGTTTATCCTTGTCTTTACCTATAATTTATGAGCATAATATTCTTACATATGTATACCCATGGTTAAACATAGGTAATATACTGGCTGGGTATACTTCTGACTGGCCTTCGTGCGGGTGACACGTAAAAGTACCCACTACACTCTCTGAGTGATTGGCGTTAGGAAGGGCATCCCGCTGTAGAAACTCTGCCAAATCAGATTGGAGCCTGGTGTAGCCATCTGGTTTCACCAGTCCTCAGTCAAATCGTCCAACCCATGCTAGCATGGAAAGCGGACGTTAAACGATGATGATGATGATGATGATGATAATATATATATATATATATATATATATATATATATATATATATATATATATGTATGTATGTATGTATGTATGTATATTAGGCCTCCAGACCTCTTCTCTAGGCTATGTTTTCTTTCTTATTCCCTCTTCCTTTTGTTTATTTTGGACACTTTTGTATTCACTCTGATGAATAAATATATATATATATATATATATATATATATATATATGTTTGTGTGTCTGTGTTTGTTCCCCAACCATTGCTTGATAACCAATGCTGGTGTGTTTACATCCCCATAACTTAGTGGCTTGGCAAAAGAGACCAATAGAATAAGCACTAGGCTTACAAAGAATAAGTCCCGTGTCAATTTGTTTGACTAAAGGCAGTGCTCTAATGTAGCTGCTTCAAATGACAGAAACAAATAAAAGAATAAAAGAATATATTGAAAACATTTAGCAATGGATGTCACTTGCATCAAAATAAGAATGATTTAACTACTGATAGACATCTTAATAACAACAGTACTAATAATCATTGTGGATGTGCATCTGATAGGAAGAGAGGCGACTGTAAGATACCTGATAATTGCCCCTTGAAAGATAACTGCTGCAGATACAAGGTTGCTTATAAATGCACTGTTCATGAACTCCACTGAAATATATATTGGTGCCAACATTAACTTTCGATATTTAGCTTACCAGGCATTCCATTCATTTCTCAGCACAAAGGAGTGAGTCTCATTCTATGCTCAGGTCAAGGCATAGAATGCAACCCACAATATCAGCAGCGGGGCCCAACAGCATATGCTGGTTTACCCCTGCCACATCATGCTGGTTCTGTACCCTTTGAGCAACATCAAAATTCACTCATCCATCCACAAAAATTCTCCAAGCTTTCCTATCATTTATAAACTCTCTTGCCTCTCTCACTCCAACACTTCTAACCACCAAAGCTTTCCTCACTCCATCCATCCACACAAACCTTAATTCCTTACATTACTCCACATCCCATTTTAATTTCTTGCATCAAGTTATACCTCATCATCATCATCATCACTTAGTGTCTGTTGTCCATGCTGCCATGTGTCATCATATTCACACTTACATTTCTCAATATCTTTATTAAATACACAAATTAAAAATTTTTTAGATTATACTCCATTGTTACTTTTCCAGCTCCATTTGTAGATATCCTAAGTAATTACTAAATATATATTTAATTTTTATCTTTTACATTTACACTATAAGTATATTAATTATAGTTGTCTACGATCAACAAATGCAAATCTCTGAAATGTATTTCATGTCCTCATTTTATATTTTATAAACAACAATTAATTTAACATTTTCAGCAAGTTTCTATACTTATGACTAAGATAATGGAAATTTAGAAGGCTATTTTATCTCGGCTTTATTTATATTCCTTTTCCCTCCTTCTTCTTAGCTTAACCTATCTTTCACTGACCATTTATCTATACCTACCAAACAGATAGCTCTTCTGAATATACACATTATCTTTAAATATCATACTTCCCCTCATTAACTTTAGGTTCTCTATCACACTTCACTACATCCTGGCAGGTCGCTGAACTAATAACACCCAACCTCCCCCACTACACTTCTGTGTCTCATATCTTCCCCTTAAGTACATTTAGCCCCTACCTATATCATCCCATATTATCTCCTTAAGTATGTTTAGCCCCTACCTATATAAACACATAGAACTTTTTATCTAGATATCTAGTTTTAGACCTTAATATATCTGTGTCATTTTGTTTATGCTCACTTCCATAATTCTGCCCTTACTCATCATCATCATCATCATCATCGTTTAACGTCCGCCTTCCATGCTAGCATGGGTTGGACGATTTGACTGAAGACTGGTGAACCAGATGGCTGCACCTGAGTTTCAATCCAATATTTCTTGAAGAGGAATAGGTTGTCACAAAAATTTAGATGCAGGCAACATGCAAAGAACAGCATCAGTTATGAACTGTTCTTGAAACAGCTGTAAGGATAAATCATAACACCTTTTTCTCTCAACATTCACCTGCCTACCAGACGATGGCAGACTTACCTACTGCTTCTTCTGGAGACTACCAGTTTACAACACTATATTAAGATCTTTCCATCACTCACCACATTCACCTCTACCCCATCTCTCTCCTTCTGATACACTGTCAATAACCTATCTCTCTTATACTCACCTTCATGTACCTTGAAAGTTTGCTCTGGCATCTCACCATTACCATCTTGATCTTCTTGATTATTCTCACCTGCCCTTATATAATGTTGGGTAGCCAAGCATCTCCTTCATAGCACGTCTCCTATACTTCTCCCTCTATCACATTTGTCCCCTTTCAATATCTGGTATAAAGTCAACCCCTCATCTAAAATACTCTAAGTAATCAACACATCTTAGTAATCAACACATCTTTGAACAGTTGCCCTTATTCCTATGCATCAAATGCTCATATAAATACAACCTTCTTTCTTGCAAACCACACCTAAAACTTCTTATGCTCAGTTTTTCACTCAGTACCTTTGTACTATGGATAATGCGCATCCTGCTGAGCTTGCTTGCTTGCTTCACTTCTTTCTAGTCTTTGCATGTTCTCTGCATTCAGACCTCATGGATCACTACCATATAGCACTGTTATTCATAGACAAACATCATAAAGTGTGCCTTTCTGAGAGAGAAATCTTTTGTTACCAATAGTGGTAGAAACTCCCTGAACTTACCCCAACCTGTTCTTATTTTAACAACTATACTTTCAGAACATCCTCCTACACTGCTAATTAGGTCACTTAAGTAACTAACAGAAGTTATCTACCACCTCTAGGAATCCTCTTGGGCATTTGAAAGATCTATTAAGGGTGCCAAAAAGTAATGTCACATTTCATGCGATGTGTTCAAATCAGCATTAAAACATGTAAATATATTTATTTGTTCAAAATATAATTGCCAACATAAGCAATAACATTTTCTCACCTCAAAACAGTTTTCTGATTCCTCGGACAAAAACTGAATCTTTAAAAGGAAAAATGTTTGGAATGCTGTTTTAATGTTGTCCCTGCTCCTAAATGTTTTTCAACTGTTAAAGTGTTCAAGTGACAGAAATAAGTAAAAATCTAAAGGTGTCAGATTAGGAGCAAGGAGGGTGAGATAGAGCTTCCCAGCTGAATGCATTTATCTTTTCTTGGGTATCTTGTTGAATGCACTGCTTTATTCTTGGGGGACAGCTTATGAGATGCCCACATTCCTTCTTTATACACTTACCTGATCTGTTTGAGATTATCATGCACAGTGGACCAAGATTTATTAAGCCTCCAAGATAAGTTTCCAATATTTTGACACAAATTTTCTTCAAATACTGTTTTCATTTTGTCATTATTAAGAACAGTTCATCCTCCCTGATCAATACTCATCCAAAATATTAAAATCACTATTTTTAAATACTGAATTTGTTAAACCACTTTTATCATTTCGAAACACACACACCATCAGAATATACGGGACATAATTTTTCCTTTGTATGTGTTGCATTGTAGCCTTTGCAAAATTTATAAAGCATGATGATGATGCTGATGATGATGATGATGATGATGATGATGATGATGATGATGATGATGATGTTTTGCAAAACAGGCAGCTCACTGAAGTCCTTGTCTTCTATGGGCCATCAGATACAACATATTACACACACACAGCTCAGGTAGATTAATAAAGTTGTCTTTGTATGTGACAGATGTGCAGGAACAATAAGCACTAAGAGTACATGTAACACAGATTCTCTCAAATGCCCAGGAGGCTCTCTTGAGGTTTAGATAGTTTCTGTTACCTAGGTGACCAAATTAGCAATGGTGGAGGATGCTCTGAAAGTATTGTTTCTAGAATAAGAATAGGATGGAGGAAGTTCAGAGAGCTACTACCTCTGTTAGCAGCAAAAGGCCTCTCTTTCAGAAAGAAAGACAGATTGTATGAGGCTTGTGTATGAATGGCTATGTTACATGGTAGTGAGACATGAGCTCTGACTGCAGAGGACATATGTAGGCTGGAGACGAATGAAGGTAGTATGCTCCGTTGCATGTACGACAAAGTGCAAACGTATTGAGAGAAAAGCTGGGCATAGGAGGAATCAAATGCAGCATACAAGAGAGAAGACTATGTAGGTTTGGAGATGTGATGCTTATGAATGAAGACAGCTGTATAAAGAAGGGCTTATCATAGAAAGTGGATGATACCAGAGAAAGAGGGAGAACCAGGAAGCCGTGATGAAGTGGTGAGGATCAATCTCAGGATGTTGGGCTTCACAGAAGATATAACAATGGACTGAAATGTCTGACGATATGAGGTTCTTGAGAAGACCCACCTATGTCAGTGAAACTGAGTCTAGAAGTGCTGTGTTCCACCCACATGTAACAAGAAAACGTTTCACACACCCTACCCCAACAAACCAAACTACATCTTTTCTCTTCCTCCTTCATGCACTATGTTTACCTCTCACTCCCCAATCCTGTCCTCACGGCCTGTTCACTGTATCATTGCTCTCCAGTAGCCCCAACCCCCACCCAACTCTATATACCCAGGTTTTCACCACTCACTGCATTCCCCACCCCCACTCTCTAATTACACTTCTTTGGCAATGCCCTGTCACTTATATTATGATCTCTGTGCCTCAAGGGTATGCCCTGGCACTTGCCACTATCTATATCTCTCTCTGCATTTATTCAACCAGCCCATTTATATTCTGATCCCCGTCCCTTGTAAGGATGCCTGGCACTTCACCACCATCTCTCTCCTGCTCTCTCTTGAACCCTAGCTGTCTCCCACTCTCTCTTCTTCTCCTGCTCTTCCCTCATGCTGGGTAACCAATATATCTCCTTTACAACAACACATCTGTTTCTGCCCTCATTCTTGATCAATCTCTCTCTCCAGCCAGGTAACCTTGTACCTCATCTACAGCAGGACACCTGTTTCTATCCCTCTGTCACACACTTTCATCATCTGACACAAGATCACCTCTTCCAATGCCCCCTCCCCTCTCAAAGGATCTTTGTCTTGCAAGTTACTTGGTGACCTTGCTAGTGCTGGTGCCACATAAAAAGCATCTAGTCCACTCTGCAGGGTGGTTGGTGTTAGGAAGGGTTTCCAACCATAAAAACCATGCCAAAACAGACACTGAAGCCTGGTACAGTCTTCTGCCCAGCCAGCTCCAGTCAAACTGTGAAACCCATGCCTTCATGGAGGGTGGACATTAAACAATGATGATGATGATGATGAAGAAATAATAGCTGCTTACCATCATATATAAATGATTCCAGAATCTACCCCTTGTGCACCCCAAAGAAATACCACATAATCATATAAAACATCTACCCACTAAATAAGAAGAATGAAATCATATCCTGCTGATGGTATCTAGATAAATTTATTGAATTTATTTGGGATCTGAACTACAAGCTGGATAAGAGAACAATCAAAGCTCCCATGTACATATGCAAAAAAAAAAAAAAAAAATCAAACCACAAACAACCAACCCAAATTAGATTCATATTAAATGATACTTATATTGACACAAAAACAAATCAAAACAAGCCTTAACTAAAACACACACACACACACACACACACACAATGTGCATCCACCAGTTATACATAGCTACCTCAGTTATACACAGGACAGATCACACATTTAAATACATGAAGACAAATTAAAAACAAGCCTTGGCCTAAAACACATGCACACACACGAAACCAAGCATAATGAATCATGTATCAATAGCTAAGATAAAAACAAGTTTCGACTATAATAAATACACAAGCAAACAAACTTAAACAATTATAATTCAAAACTCCCTTGAAATACACAAATATAAATCTTTATTTTAAGAGACAAGTCCAGTAAGTCACATGGAATTCCTCACACCATAAAAACCTTTAAACTCTTAATACTTGACACAGACAAAATTCAAAACCACTCAACCGTGAAATACCGTTTATAATATCAAGCATTCTTAAACTCCTCAGTAGGTAAATATGTCCTTTTATGGTTAGACGCACAAGGTCCACACAATAAAGCAAACAAGTTTTAAAACCTTTAAGCTTACTAAAACAAAATTCACACTAACAAAACCATTCTACCATTAATATCAATATTCACAAATACAATACACAGCAAAACAAAACATGACTCCAAATCATACAAATGGCCGACACGATATTCACAGTTAACTTCAGTAAATATACAAAATAAAACAAAATTAAAAACACTAACAGAAAGACCACCCTCCGAGCGGTTTTCTGCTAGCCACTTCATAATATTTTCACATTTGATTCCCAATTCTAATAATTTTTATATTTTACCTCTAATTATTTCTTTGTATAATAGTGCTCACTTGCTTAGTAAATATCGCTTTCATTATCACAGTCACAATCTCTCTTTTTTTAAACAAACTTTAAGATAGTCCAACTACGTTTAGTGTGCAAAAAAGGAACAAAAAAACAGTAACAATTGCATAGAGAATTTTAATACCTATAGCATTAATAGCCATAGAAACAAATTCACTTGATAATTCTTAGATAACGATGGAAAGGAAATAAGTCACATGAGTTCAAAGCTTCAGCAAGTTTTAATAAGTTGTCCAATATAATTTTTTTTTCCAGTATGTATAAGCAATAAACTGAGGGCGTTTATACAGTGAATTTAAGTCAACAAAATACTTGATTTCCTCATTAGAAATAATGAAATAAAACTTGAAATGAAAAAATTGCAATGAATATAGAAGTAAATTATTATTAATGAAAAAAATTAGAGTTGAGAGAGAGAGAGAGAGTGAGAGACTGTGTTGCAAATGAAAACAAAAAATTTTGCCAGAACATAATATTGTTTATCAAATGTTAAAACCTACTTTGCAGTGAACATAAAACTTGGCAATGAATTTAAATGTGTGATATTAAATAATAACAGATGCTTTGAAACTGGATTTTTATCAATATATATTAACAGGAATTTAGAAAAATTTTCCAGAGTCAAACCTATAAAACTTTCCAGAGAGTTAAACCTATTAAAACTATCTTGTTCTGAATATTTACATTTGTGAACTTGAAATAGTCAATAATAAAAGGAATTTTAGAAAGTAAATTTTCCTGAAAACTTCACTTTATAAAAAATCTCACTTGCTGAGTAAATATTTCTTTCAATAATTTATTGTAGCTGTAAACTTTAAACAAACTTCAAGGAAACCCAACTATGTTTAGCATGCTAGAAATAGCAGTGACCACAAAATAATTTCTTTCTTTTTTTTTAAAAATTATACCAGTATATTAAAAGATTTTCATTTTATTAAAAATATTCATTTAACAAACTCTGGAAACTGATATTCTTGAAATTGTGCCTCATATCATAAGCCTCAAAGTTATACAGCTATTTTATCTAATAGCATTCATTCATTTAATAAATAATTTTTTTCATTACGTTTATAGAATAAATTGTGGGTTTTGCAAATAGTGAATTAAAACTTGAAATGAAAACATTGAAATCATCATCATCATCGTTTAACGTCCGCTTTCCATGCTAGCATGGGTTGGACGATTTGACTGAGGACTGGTGAAACCGGATGGCAACACCAGGCTCCAGTCTGATTTGGCAGAGTTTCTACAGCTGGATGCCCTTCCTAACGCCAACCACTCAGAGAGTGTAGTGGGTGCTTTTACGTGTCACCCGCACGAAAACGGCCACGCTCGAAATGGTGTCTTTTATGTGCCACCCGCACAAGCCAGTCCAGGGGCACTGGCAACGATCTCGCTCGAAAATCCTACAGGAGCCAGTCAGGCGGTACTGGCAACGGCCACGCTCAAAATGGTGCATCTCATGTGCCACCCGCACAAGAACCAGTCCAGGGGCACTGGCAACGATCTTACTTGGCTTGCCGGGTCTTCTCACGCACAGCCCATTTCCAAAGGTCTCGGTCCGTAGTCATCGCCTCGGTGAGGCCCAATGTACGAAGGTCTTGCCTCACCACCTCAGCCCAGGTCTTCCTGGGCCTACCTCTTCCACGGGTTCCCTCAACTGTTAGGGTGTGGCACTTTTTCACGCAGCTATCCTCCTCCATTCTCACCACATGTCCATACCAGCGCAATCGTCTCTCTTGCACGCCACAACTGATGCTTCTAATGTTCAGCTTTTCTCTCAAGATACTTACACTCTGACGGGTATTCACATTGACATTACACATCCAACGGAGCATACTGGCTTCATTCCTTGCGAGCTTACGTATGTCCTCAGCAGTTACAGCCCATGTTTCACTGCCATGTAGCATGGTTGTTCGTACGCATGCGTCATACAGTCTGCCTTTTACTCTGAGTGAGAGTCCCTTTGTCGCCAGCAGGGGTAAGAGCTCTCTAAACTTTGCCCAGGCTATTCTTATTCTAGCAGCTACACTTTCAGCGCACCCACCCCCACTACTAACTTGGTCGCCCAGATAGCGGAAGCTATCGACTACCTCTAGTTTTTCACCCTGGAATGAGATAGAAGTTGTTTCCTGTTTGTTTGCAGTCTTTATTGCACCTGAACATCTGCCACAAACAAAAACTAACTTGCTAGTTAACCTGCCTTTGATGTTGCTGCACCTCTTATGTGTCCATAGCTTGCACCGGGTACATCTTATAGAGTTACTACCTACTCCTTTTCTACATACTGAGCAGGGCCATCTACCTGAAGGGGTTTGTGTTTTATCTACCTTCCTACTTATTAGGATTTTGGTTTTAGCTAGGTTGACTCTAAGGCCCTTCAATTCTAGACCTTGCTTCCACACCTGAAACTTCTCCTCTAGTTCTGATAGTGACTCCGCAATTAGGGCAAGGTCATCAGCATAGAGGAGCTCCCAGGGGCAACCTGTCTTGAACTCCTCTGTGATTGCCTGGAGGACTATGGTAAATAATAGGGGGCTGAGGACGGAACCTTGGTGGACCCCTACCTCTACCCGGAATTCATTGCTGTACTCATTTCCAACCCTCACCTTACTGGCAGCATCTCTGTACATGGCTCGCACAGCTCTCACTAACCATTCTTCTATCCCAAGTTTCCTCATTGACCACCAGATAAGGGATCGGGGGACCCTGTCAAAGGCTTTCTCCATGTCAACGAAAGCCAGGTACAGAGGTTTATCCTTAGCTAGGTATTTCTCTTGCAACTGTCTCACTAGAAATAAGGCATCAGTAGTGCTTTTACCTGGCACGAACCCAAACTGCATCTCATCTAAATTGATTCGCTCCCTAATTAGTTGGGCTATGACCCTCTCTGTAACTTTCATAACCTGATCTAACAGCTTGATGCCTCTGTAATTATTTGTATCTAAAGCGTCCCCTTTACCTTTGTAGCAGTTGACTATGATGCTGCTACACCAGTCATAGGGTATGACTCCTTCGTGTATCACCTGGTTCGTAATACGGGTGACTAGGCTATAGCCAACACTGCCAGATATTTTGAGCATCTCTGCAGTGATTCCTGATGGGCCGGGGGCTTTCCCAGTCTTCATACTCTTAATTGCTTTATCTACCCTGGTACTATCAACTCGGATAGCTGGTCCCTCTATTGGGTCGACATAAGGCAGGCTCTCTTTCTCCCATTCATTCTCTTTATTAAGCAATCTATCGTAGTGGCATCTCCAGACCTCTTTCTTTGCATCCTCATTTAATGCAAGCGTACCATCATCCATGCGAACACATTTCTCTCCTACAACATCACTATTCTCTCTCCTACACTGTCTTGCAACACGAAATACCTCGAGTCTTTGGTCCTCACGGCGCAGAACATTGGCAAATCTTTCCTTATCTGCTTCCCCTCTGGCTAAATAAACCTGTCGCCTAGCCTCCCTTCTGGCACATTGGTACAATTCCCTGCTACCACCGTTCTTCCAGTCCTTCCAAGCTTGTTTCTTTTGTCTAATAGCCCTGTCTACCTCCTTGTTCCACCACCACGTTACTCTGGGTTGGGAGGGGACCTTACACCACCCACAAATCTGGTCGGTGGCTTTCAACAGGTTGTCCCGCAGAAATCTCCAATTGTCTTCCACGTTGTATGATGCTATATCCCCTTCTATTTCGTTAAATGCTTCAAGTAACTTGTCTCTAAGTCTCTGTCCGTTTGCAGGGTCTTTAAGCTTCCACACCCTTCTTCTCCAAGCCTGTCTAATTCTGGGCACCCATTTTGCCTTAATCCCAAAGTCGCTAACTACTAATCTATGTTGTGGGGTACATTCTTCGCCAGGGTAGGTTTTGGCATTTATAAGCCGCCCTCTTTCCCTATTTCTGGCGAGGATGTAGTCGATTTGGCTAGAGTGTCTGCCGGAGCGGTAGGTGACTAGGTGACTGGCAGGTTTCCTGAAGTTGGTATTGCAGACCATAAGATTGGTTGCATCACAGAACTCCAGCAGTCTGGTTCCCTCCTCGTTGCGGGAACCGAAGCCATAGCCTCCATGTATGCCATGGAAGCCCCCAGCACGACGTCCGACATGACCGTTGAAGTCTCCAGCCACAAAGAGAAGGTCCCTGTCACTCGTCGACGAGGTAGTTTGCAAGAGGGTGTCATAGAATTGGTCTTTCAGACCATCTGGTAGCCCAGGTTGAGGTGCATAGGCTGAGATGACAGTAGCTAATCTATGATGAAGCACTAGTCTGATCTTAAGTACTCTGTCACTTACTCTAACGACCTCGATTACCTTATCCACCCATTTCTCCGCTAGAAGTATTCCTACGCCCCCGACCCCGTCAGTGTTCCCTGCCCAGAAAATCTTGTACCTGTGTTCTTTGCCTGTGAGGAACCTTGCAGAACCTCCTCTCCATCTTACTTCCTGGATGCAGCACATATCTACGCATCTCCGTTCAAGCATCTCAACAATTTCACCAGATCTACCTTTCAGCGTACCGACGTTGAGAGTGCCAATCCTAACAGTATGGGTGTTGGGGGTGTGGGCCTGTAGCCTGGGAAGGGGAAAAGCAGTGTCGTGTACCTGAAAAGAAAACTTGCAATTGGAAGAATTCATAAGCAAAACAGTACCTACAACCTGCAAACATTTCTCAACCTTAATGCGCTACCCAAAGGTAGGGGAGAGGATGGCCAAGGCCACTAGATGGGTTCCGGGAGACAGCCGAGGTTGACAGGATGACAGAGGAATGAACTTCCGGCGGAGGGGGCGGGATGACAGAGGAATGAACTTCCGGTGGAGGGGGTGGGGATGACAGAGGAATGAACTTCCGGTGGAGGGGGTGGGATGACAGAGGAATGAACTTCCGGTGGAGGGGGTGGGATGACAGAGGAATGAACTTCCGGTGGAGGGGGTGGGAGGGCGGGTTACCGCCAGCGAGTAGATAGGGCTCTTAATAGAGGCGAGAGAGTGACAGACTGTTGCAAATAATATTGTTTATTAAACATTAAAATCTGCTCCACAGTGAATCATCATCACCGTCGTTTAATGTCCGCTTTCCATGCTGGCATGGGTTGGACAGTCTGACTGAGGACTGGCAAACCAGGAGGCTGCACCAGGCTTCAGTCTAACTTGGCAAGGTTTTTACAGCTGGATGCCCTTCCTAATGCCAACCACTCTGAAAGTGTAGTGGGTGCTTTTTGCGTGCTACTTGCGCAGGAGCCAGTCAGGCAGCACTGGCATCAGTCATGCTTGAATGGTGCATTGACCACGCTCATATGGTCCTTTTTACATGCCACCGGAACAGGTGCCAGTCAGGCGGCACTGACATCAGTCATGCTTAAATGGTATGCAACACATGACCATACCTGTACAGTCATCTTTCTTGCACATCACACTCTATGCTTCTTATGTTTAACTTTTCTCTCAGGGCGCTTACACTCTGTCATGTACGTACACAGGCATTACACAACCAGCAGAGCATACTAGCTTCATTTCTTTCAAGCTTATGCATGTCCTCAGCAGTCACAGCCCATGTTTCACTGCCATTCAAATATTCAATAAACTTCAGAAATTGAAAATACAGGAAATTTCTTGGAACATGGATTTATAAAAAAATTTCTAGACGGTTAAGCCTTCAATAATTGCTTTCTTTTAGTAACTGTTACATAACTAATCAAGCAGCTTTCTCCATTATAATATAGATGTCTCTTTAAGGATAGTAAACACCAGGCCACAAAAATAATCAATGAAGAGGAACAAGAATAGCAATAAATATAAATAAAGACAAGAAAAAAACTAGTTAACAGACACAAGCAAGAAATCACACTCACAACATACACCACTAAACTAAGTTGTAACAATTTTCACCTGAAGATCATGGTCACGTGCGTGCGTGCGTGCGTGTAGAACATCAAGACTGTCACTCTAGCAGTCATCAACATGGCTTCCACAGGGCCAGATCCACTGAAGACCAACTCTGTTATGTCACTCGACAGTGGACTCTTGTTTTACAGATGTTCAATGAAAACAATGTTATTGAAAAGCCTTTAACCATGTCTTGTATGCAAATTCCCCACCAAAACTTCCTGAATACAGGCTCAAACCATCTCTTATCTCTTGAATCAGTAGCATCCCATCAGAACATGCTATTACTTCACAGAGTTCCTCTCTCTCTGCTTCACTTTCAATCAACTCCAGGTTCCGGTTTTATCCCCCAACTCACTTGCCACTATATCTGGCAGTACCTACTCTTATGCAAATGATACAACCTTTCATTCTTGCCTCACCTTTCTCAACTATACACCATTACACACAACTTAAGACACCAAACCTGCATTGAAGGTATGAACAGAGACCAACAGAACACCTTCCAGTGGGGCTACGCCAATCTTATATCAAGAAAATACTATGGCACCTCATCAAACATGAATGACACTCAACTAGAAACCTCATGATTAATCCAAATGTTGGGCTTCACTATCACTAAAGATCCCTACTGGTGAAAACACATCCTTAACACATCTAGGTTTCAAGGACTGAATCCCAAATACTGGCCCTTCTCTTAAGGGTAAGAAAATATTTCAGCTTACAATTATGAACACTTCACAAAAAGATTAACTGAGAATTACAATGGAGTACAGCTCCCACATCTGGGATAGTACTGTTGTTACATGCACAGACATTTTACCGAATGGGATTAAATCACTAAGAAACATGCCAACCAAGTGTAGTGGGTGCTATCTCTTTCATTGATTTTCTATTGTTATTATAATGGCCTCTGTTCGCTGGAGTTGGCTAGTGTCAGTCTTCTTCCACTCAAGCATCCTCGATCAATACATTATTTACCTCTTACCACCTTCATTGCATCAGACTCCTCTGTATACTGACTCAGTGGAATTTTTCTTGAGTATGGCTCCCTAATTTGCTGATGGTGTAATTTCATCCTTCCACAGAATATCAGGTCTTTTAGACCTATATAATCTTCTTGGTAGCTTTTGCATATTAAAATATATATTAAATTTTCAGAGCTACATGAAAAATTATTTTTGGTTTTCAAATTAGGTCCTTCCTTAAATGAAATTTGGGACATTCTAAAATATAGTCACATACTATACAGTTTGGTTGTTTACATTTATTGATCTTTAGATCCATAATTTTAGTATGTACTTTTGTGCTTGTTCTATCTTTGTTAACGTGGAGGTGCAATGGCCCAGTGGTTATGGCAGCGGACTCACGGTCATAGGATCGCGGTTTCGATTCCCAGACCGGGCGTTGTGAGTGTTTATTGGGCGAAAACACCTAAAGCTCCACGAGGCTCCGGCAGGGGATGGTGGCGAACCTGCTGTACTCTTTCACCACAATTTTCTCTCACTCTTACTTCCTGTTTCTGTTGTGCCTGTAATTCAAAAGGTCAGCCTTGTCACACTGTGTCATGCTGAATATCCCCGAGAACTACGTTAAGGGTACACGTGTCTGGGGAGTGCTCAGCCACTTGCACGTTAATTTCACAAGCAGGCTGTTCCGTTGATCGGCTCAAATGGAACTCTCGACGTCGTAAGCGACGGAGTGCCAACAACAACAATCTTTGTTAACAAATTTTTTCTTGTCAAGAATAAATGCTTGTCTGTTATTTTTTTTTATCTTTTGATATCATAATAATATTAGGCTTAGATGAATATTTACAAAGAATTCAACATAGTTTGAGATAAAAGTCAAGACATACAGTCTAGCAGCTTTTAAGATTTGCTTCATAATTCGAATTACGCTATTGACTGAACTCAATGGGGTGTTTTGTTTCCTTCATTTCCTTCATACCTTTTGTAAAAATTTGCTTTACTAAGTGCAATGTTGACTTGAATATGTTTCGATTGACAAAGTATAGATACAAAGCATTATCAGCAATTCTTAATTTCTTATTTTATTTTATCACTATTCAAACACGGAAGTTTGTTACTAATGTACTCTTAATACTGTACTCTGTTATAATGTACTCCATAGTAAATTATATGTCACAGTTTATGCTGTTTTTGAGATATTTTCAAACCAAAGAATCAAGGTTTTGTAAATATTCAGCAAAATCATATCTCGTTATCAGGTAGGTAATAGAGGTAATAGAGGTGAGTATTAAAAAAGTAAAAGGAACGCATCCAATTATTAAAAGTAAAATGCAAAGTAAATTGTCAAAAATGATAATGATGTGGCTGTGCTAAGAAGTTTACTTCTCAACCACATGGTTCTGAGTTCAATCCCACTGGTGGCACCTCAGGCAAAAGTTTTCTACTGGCTCTTCCCATGCTGGTGGCATGTAAAAAGCACCATAAGAGCATGGCTAATGCCAATGCCACCTGATTGGCTCCCGTGCCGGCAGCATGTACAAAGCATCATTCAAGCATAGTCGATGCCAGTGCCACCTGACTGACTCCCATGCCGGTGGAACGTAAAAAGCACTCACTACACTCTCGGAGTGGTTGGCGTTAGGAATGGCATCCAGCTGTAGAAACTTTGCTAGATCAGATTGGAGCCTGGTGCAGCCTTCTGGCTTGCCAGCCGTCAGTCAAACCATCCAACCCATGCCAGTATGGAAAGTGGACGTTAAACGATGATGATGATGTTCTTTATTCTTTTATTTGTTTCAGCCATGCAGCTTCAGTCATGCTGGAGCACCATTATGATTTTGCACTTTTATGTACAATGCTTCTTTGGCTGATTTCTTCAAAGCAGTGGGGTTTCACATCACTACTCGTGCATGTGCTTTTCCCAGAGTGTTGGCCCATTTGATGTACGAGGGGGTTCAATACCACTGACCTTATCTGTACCTCATGTCAGGTTGTTGGTTCATCCAGTATTTTGGAGTGGAGATTGTCAATTTCCTTTTTGAAGACATTTACATCCACATTGTGTATGTTTCTTCATTTTTGTGGCAGGGCATTGAAGAACTGAGCCTTTGAACCCTAAGATATTGCAGTACCTGGTCCTGAATTTAGATGGAGTGGATGGTACCTTTGATACAATACAACAGTGTCCAGTTTGGGCATTTGTATAACACACAATGCCAAAATTAGGTACTAGCCCTTCTAGAGTTTTCCATATGTAGATTATTACATATCTCTCACATCTTCATTCCAGGGAGTAAAGTCACAGTTTCTTCAGCCTTTCCCTGTAGCTCATTTGCTGCGCAGTTTGTCTTTTTAGTGTAGTGATGTTGGACCACTTCAAGCTCCACTGTTAGTTTGGTATTACATGATAGCCATAGCTGAGAGCAGTAGTGCAGACAGTTGAGAATAAAGGTCCTCCACAGGGTCAACATAACTTTTTGGTCTCTTGTTTTGAAGAACCTTAGTATCCATCCTGCCAGACGTCTTCACTTTGCTGCCATCTTGATAATGTACATATGATCCCCAAGTCTCTCACTGCCTGTGACTCTGGGATTGCAGTGCCTTTGGGTCCTGGATATGCAAGCTGTGGTGCATTTGTGAGCTGATAGTGAAGTGCTTGAAATTTTCCAGCATTAAACTGCATGTTGTTTTCTCCAGCCTGATTGCATATTTCATTCAGGTCTCACAGTAAGCTAGTGACATCATTTGGATTCTTTATTGCCTATGATAATTTTGTATTATCAGCATAGCTAGTGACAGTGGCTGTCTGAGTAACCATGGGCATGTCTAAGAGAGCTATTATAAACAGTAATGGCCTCGAGACAGTTCCCTAGGGGATGCCACTTAGAATTTGAGTTTCCTCAGAGAGGGCACCATTGGCTGCAACTGCCTGACTTCTCTCTTTAAGGAAGTCATGCAACCACTTTCCCAGTTAACCAGCTATGCCAAGATCTCACAGCTTGTGACATATACCATGATCTACCTTATCAAAAGCCTTTATGAAGTCAAGATATCACATTGACATCCGAATGGTGAAGCAACCCAGTCATAGTGCTGTAAGAGCTGTATGTGGCAGCTTCTTCCTGGACAGAAGCCATGCTGTGTATTATTCTGTAATATACGTATGATATAGTTGGTCATAGAGACTTTAGTCTCTCTCTGTCATCTTTCAACAGCATTATGAATGAAGAGACATTAGAACAATTAACACAATAATAAAAAGGTTTATTAATGATTATACTTGGTTTCACAATTCCTGTCATTCAGCTTAGCAGCCGCTGATTGAATTGTAGTTTGTTAAATGGAAGGTTAAGGGCTTCCTTGATGCCTGCCAGAGGATAGTGTAAAAGTGCTTTGTGGAGGAGCAAGGTGTTGTCACGTCGAAGGTCTCAGGCTCAACTTGCCTAACAAAGTGAAACCACTGTTTAAGTACGAGTTTTACTACGCATGCGCAACTCGAGGGGCTTCCGGTAGTGAAGCCCCCTGCGCATGCGCAGAATAGTACTTCCTCAATGGTGGCTATAATTTCGCACCACTACAATTCCATAAGCCATTTTCTTCTAGGAACATTATCAGTTTCTTTCTGATGATTCATTCCATGACTTTACTGATATGTTTACTGTTATTGCCTGGAGGACTATGATGAACAAGAGGGGGCTGAGCACTGACCCTTGGTGAACCCCTACTTGTACCCTGAATTCTCTGCTGTATGCGTTGCCCACTCTCAGCTTACTGGTAGTGTCCCTGTACAAGGCTTGTACAGCTTTCACCAGCCACTCATCTATCCCTAGTTTCCACATTGACCACCAGAAAAGGGATCAGGGGACCCTGTCAAAGGATTTCTCCATGTCAACAAAAGTCAAGTACAAAGGTTTATCTTTGGTTAGGTATTTCTCCTGCAGTTGCCTTACCAGAAATATAGCATCAATGGTGCTTCTCTCTGGCACAAAACCAAAGTGCACCTCATCTAGGCTAACTCTCTCCCTAATTAGTTGGGCTATGATCCTTTCTGTAACTTTCATCACCTGATCCAGCAATTTGATACTCCTGTAGTTATTTCTATTTAAGACATCAACTTTACCTTTGCAGCAGTTGACTATGGTGTTGCTACACCAGTCATTGGGTATGACTCCTTCATGAACCACCTGATTTACAATACAGGTGACTAAACCCAAACCCACACCATCAAATATTTTAAGCATCTCAGTGGTGATCTTTGATGGGCTAGGGGCTTTCCCTGTCTTCATATCCCTAATTATTTTATCTACCAGGGTACCGTCTATTCAGGTAGATGGTCCCTCAATTGGGTCAACATTTGGCAGGCTCTCCTCCTCCCACTCATTCTCCACGTTCTTCAGCAGTCTTTCATAATGGCATCTCCAAGCCTCTTTCTTTGCAGAATCAGTAAAAGCAAGTGCACCATATATATACCATTTGTAATCTTCGAAACATATGTCAGAAATAAAAGAATTCATTTAACATATGCGTATTACTCCATTTATTAAATTTTATATTTATTCAGAATACCCCAAATTAATAGGGAGTTTCTACCTCGTAAACAGGTGTCACACCAGTTATTTAGTGATCTTTGCTACCCTGGTATCTATTAACCAATTTGTTTTGACGGAGTTAATTGTTAACTAAGAGAAAATAAATACATATAATAATATATATATGCATATGTATATATATATATATATATGTGTGTGTGTGTGTATGTGTGTGTGTGTGTGTGTGTGTGTGTGTGTGCGTGTGTATGAGCATGTGTATGTTTGTGTCTTCTTGCCTTGGCATTGCATGATAGTTGTAAATGTGTATCACCGTCAAGTAAGTGATGTCGTTCAGTTTTCAATGTAAAACATGTCTGGCCATGGGATAACATTACTTTGCTTGGAAACGGGTAACATGGGGTAACATTTCCTTGCTTGGAAACAGGTAAAGAATGGCAACAAGAAGGATATTCATCCATAAAAAAAAAAAAGAAATCTGCCTCAACAAACTCTGTCTGACCCAACTAAGCATGAAAAAGTGGACGTTAAAATGATGATGATGATGATAATGGTGATACATATAGAAAACTACACAAAAAAACAGAGATTATAGAAATGAATGTAAATAACAAAACCATGGAGTATACGGCTAATAATAATTTTTTTTACATTTCTTCAAAAATTTATTATATATCTTAGCATGAAGAGGTTGCCAAGAACTTTGTATTAGTCTAACAAGCATGACACTCTTAGAAAACAGATATGACATCATCAACCAATTTGAGAGCTGTACACTAGAAAACTTCTCCTGTGTCAACAAAGATATAATTGAAGAGAAAGCACATTATTTAATTTTACAATTGAAATGTGGAAGTTCAACAACAAAGCAACAATTCGTTTGATAAAGAAATACAATTTGTAAACAAATGACAGCTCAGATCAAACGCATTGTTTTCATTGACGTGACTTTATAACTTATTATGTCCCTTGTTACAAACATTCACATTGTCAATAACAATACCATAAGCTGTTGTGTCTGGGGAGAGTCATTCTCTTTTGGTGCCTTATAATTTAACACACTCACTGGTAAAATTTCCACTCATTTCTTTTTTATTTATCTAAATATTTATCAACTTTTTCAATAGTGCAACGAAAATTTTAGTAAAACAAAAAAGAAATAAGTGGTAATTTTACCGGTGAGTGTGTTAAATTATAAGGCACCAAAAGAAAATGACTCTCCCCAGACACAACAGAATATGCTTCAACACACGAACTCACATAAATAATCTTGCAAATCAAATCCAAAAACGAAATACCATAAGCACCATAGGAAAATACTTTTTCTTAGCTTTATATTGTATGTTGAAATTATATAAAGACATTTAGCAACTCTGAAGATTCACAATAGAGTTGAAAATGAGTGAGAAAAACCTATGACTTCTTTATATTGTTTTTAGAAATTATATAAAACAGTAAATGACATTGTATTATAAAATTAGTTAAAAACATTCAGCATTTTTTTCAACATTTTATTTTTCCTATACCATGTATGAGTATATTCTGAACATTTTACAACTAGTTTGTGCATGAATCTGTGTATATATGTATGTACATATGTTTCATGAAAAACATTGCAGAAACAACAAGAATGTGTCAGAGAAATATTGGCTAAAATCAAAACTTCCTGAAATCAACTGCAAAATCGATGCCAAACAAATTATGAGATAAAATAATAGTAAAATTAAATGAAGTAACTTATGACAATTACCTCAACTGTGCCACAATGGGTGAAGCATCTACACACTTTCCAGTATTGTAAGTCCAATGAATATTTACTTCTTTTTTCCTGTGATGGCAGCAGACTGAATTTAACTTCGGAAATTCTAAAGAAATGCTATCACTTTTCGATTGGAGACCATAATGGTTATTGGATACATTATTTGTCTTCGTCTTCTTTTTAGGCAATATTCCATCATCATCAACATTAACATTTTCAGGTTTCCCTAAAGAATCTTTGCTAAGTTTTGGAATGATATTCTTCTGCCTATGATTGATATAATTTACACTGTCAGTTGAATGTACCTGTGTATTTTGAACATTTTCCAAGTGTTTCTTTTTCACAAACTTATTCAAACCTTTCCAATTGTCACTGCTCAATCTTAGTTCACTAGGTTTACTTTCCTCATCAGATGTAGAGTGTTTATGTTTTGATAATGATTCTCTTATAATGTCTAGAATGTCTTTATATGGGTTGTGTAGCACCAAAGGAAGAATATGGTTAAGTTGCAAATTGAGATCAAGCTGTAATCTGTTAATAAATTGCATTGCTAATAAGGAGTCTCCTCCTTTGGCAAGAAATCTTTCTGTTGTATCAATTGGAATGTTCTTGTGAATTTTAAGAGTGGTCTGTAAAATAAAATGAAACAATAAGTTTATTTGAAAATATTTCAAAATCAGAGATCAAATATGGTTAATTCATTTATCATTCCACTCTTTGATTACAAATCATTTTTGAAGCAAAAGTGAAGTAAACTCATACCAGTGGTAATGACTGTTGTGTTTTACTCGTTTATACTTTTTGAAATTAAACACTAAAATGAAAACAGATTCATAGATTCGCCTTTCTAAATGAAAAAATAAAATGTTGTGTATAACTACTGTGGAGCTCTAACTGGTCAACTGATGTTATTTCTAAGAATTTTAACATAATCTTTTCTACTCTGGGCACAAGGCCCGAAAATTTGGAGGGAGGGAGCCAGTTGACTAGATCGACCTCAGTATGCAACTGGTACTTGATTTATCAACCCTGAAAGGATGAAAGGCAAAGTCAACCTTGGTGGAATTTGAACTCAGAACGTAAACACAAACGAAATACTGCTAAACATTTTGTGTGACATGCTAACGATTCTGCCACCTTAGAACTTTAACATAATATATAAAAAATGTTGGATATTTAGGATCAGTTACAGAGATTTCAAAATATCATTTATTAGAATATATTACATCATATATTAATAAGTTGCTAATCTAAGTAAATGAAAATGAACTGGACTGAGCTCATATGTGTGAGAAAATGAGTATACTTGATATGTTTATAAACATGTGTCTGTACATATATTTGAATATATGTATATCTTTTACCGTTTCAGTGTTTGAACTGCAGCCTTACGGGGTCACTGTATTGAAGGGTTTGGTCAAATAAACAGA
Organism: Octopus bimaculoides; assembly: GCF_046866305.1. Taxonomy (NCBI): domain Eukaryota; kingdom Metazoa; phylum Mollusca; class Cephalopoda; order Octopoda; family Octopodidae; genus Octopus; species Octopus bimaculoides. The sequence goes on from NC_142944.1 coordinate 5,162,813, forward strand.
CCCCAGTACTTACTTTTTAAGCCTGGTACTTATTCTATCAGTCACTTTTGCTGAACTGCTAGGGCAGCTGTTAGGTGGTGGTGGTAGACGACAAACACAAACACAAAGGCACACACACATTATGGGCTTCTTTCAGTTTCTCAATACCAAATTCACTCAAGGTTTTGGTCGGCCTGAAGCTATAGTAGAAGACACTTGCCCAAGGTGCCATGCAGTGGGACTGAACCTGGAACCATGTGGTTGAGAAGCATACTTCTTACCAAACAGCCATGCTTATGCATACATATACACACATACACAAGTAAGCACATAAACGCAAAACAAGGTGGAATAAATAGTACTCTAATACCAAGTTTAGAGTAATATGCTTTTTTATTAAAACTGCAAAAACTAGAAGTAATCAATAGCTTCGATTACCTAGGTAACCAAATCAGTAGCAGGGGTGGATGCTCTAAGAGCATAACTGCTAGAATAAGAATAGGCTGGGCAAACAGCAGTGAAACATGGGCTGTGACTGCTGAGGACATGCATAGGCTTGAAAGAAATGAAGCCAGTATGATCCGCTGGATGTGTAATGTTAGTGTGCATACACAGCAGAGTATAAGTATCTTGAGAGAAAAGTTGAACTTAAGAAGCATCAGATGTGGTGTGCAAGAGAGATGACTGCACTGGTATGGTCATATGTTGTGTATGGATGAGGACAGCTGTGTGAAGAAGTGTTGCACTCTAACAGTGGAGGGAATCCGTGGAAGAGGTAGACCTAGGAAGACTTGGGATGAGGTGGTGAAGCACAACCTTTGAACGTTGGGCCTCACACAGACAATGACAAGCAACCAAGACGTTTGGAGATATGCTGTGCTTGAGAAGACCCAGAAAGCCAAGTGAGATTGTAGTTATAGCCAATGCCAGTGTCACATAACTGGCCCATTAAAAACACTCTTCAATTGTTGGGCAATATGCTGTGCTTGTGAAGACTTGTCTAAGCAAGTGAAATCATAGTCATGGGCAATGTCAGTGCCATCTGACTGGCACTTGTGCTGGTGGCACGTAAAAAGCACCATTCAAGTGTTGGGCCTCATGGAGGCAGTGACATAAGATTGTAGTCATGGCCAATGCCAGTGTCAGGCCAACGATGGCACATAAAAGACACCTACCACACTCGCAAAGTGGTTGGTGTTAGGAAGGGCATCCAGCTGTAGAAGCCTTGCCAAATCAGATTGGAGCTTGGTGCAGTCCCCTGGCTTACCAGTTTTCAGTCCAACCTATGCCACCATGGAAAGCAGACATTAAATGATGATGATGATGATATATATATATATATATACATATATATATATGTTTTCTTTTCAGGTACACGACACTGCTTTTCCCCTTCCCAGGCTACAGGCCCACACCCCCAACACCCATACTGTTAGGATTGGCACTCTCAACGTCGGCACGCTGAAAGGTAGATCTGGTGAAATTGTTGAGATGCTTGAACGGAGACGCGTAGATATGTGCTGCATCCAGGAAGTAAGATGGAGAGGAGGTTCTGCGAGGTTCCTCACAGGCAAAGAACACAGGTACAAGATTTTCTGGGCAGGGAACACTGACGGGGTCGGGGGCGTAGGAATACTTCTAGCGGAGAAATGGGTGGATAAGGTAATCGAGGTCGTTAGAGTAAGTGACAGAGTACTTAAGATCAGACTAGTGCTTCATCATAGATTAGCTACTGTCATCTCAGCCTATGCACCTCAACCGGGGCTACCAGATGGTCTGAAAGACCAATTCTATGACACCCTCTTGCAAACTACCTCGTCGACGAGTGACAGGGACCTTCTCTTTGTGGCTGGAGACTTCAACGGTCATGTCGGACGTCGTGCTGGAGGCTTCCATGGCATACATGGAGGCTATGGCTTCGGTTCCCGCAACGAGGAGGGAACCAGACTGCTGGAGTTCTGTGATGCAACAGATCTTATGGTCTGCAATACCAACTTCAGGAAACCTGCCAGTCACCTAGTCACCTACCGCTCCGGCAGACACTCTAGCCAAATCGACTACATCCTCACCAGAAATAGGGAAAGAGGGCGGCTTATAAATGCCAAAACCTACCCTGGCGAAGAATGTACCCCACAACATAGATTAGTAGTTAGCGACTTTGGGATCAAGGCAAAATGGGTGCCCAGAATTAGACAGGCTTGGAGGAGAAGGGTGTGGAAGCTTAAAGACCCTGCAAACGGACAGAGACTTAGAGACAAGTTACTTGAAGCATTTAACGAAATAGAAGGGGATATAGCATCATACAACGTGGAAGACAATTGGAGATTTCTGCGGGACAACCTGTTGAAAGCCACCGACCAGATTTGTGGGTGGTGTAAGGTCCCCTCCCAACCCAGAGTAATGTGGTGGTGGAACAAGGAGGTAGACAGGGCTATTAGACAAAAGAAACAGGCTTGGAAGGACTGGAAGAACGGTGGTAGCAGGGAATTGTACCAATGTGCCAGAAGGGAGGCTAGGCGACAGGTTTATTTAGCCAGAGGGGAAGCAGATAAGGAAAGATTTGCCAATGTTCTGCACCGTGAGGACCAAAGACTCGAGGTATTTCGTGTTGCAAGACAGTGTAGGAGAGAGAATAGTGATGTTGTAGGAGAGAAATGTGTTCGCATGGATGATGGTACGCTTGCATTAAATGAGGATGCAAAGAAAGAGGTCTGGAGATGCCACTACGATAGATTGCTTAATAAAGAGAATGAATGGGAGAAAGAGAGCCTGCCGTATGTCGACCCAATAGAGGGACCAGCTATCCGAGTTGATAGTACCAGGGTAGATAAAGCAATTAAGAGTATGAAGACCGGGAAAGCCCCCGGCCCATCAGGAATCACTGCAGAGATGCTCAAAATATCTGGCAGTGTTGGCTATAGCCTAGTCACCCGTATTACGAACCAGGTGATACACGAAGGAGTCATACCCAATGACTGGTGTAGCAGCATCATAGTCAACTGCTACAAAGGTAAAGGTGACGCTTTAGATACAAATAATTACAGAGGCATCAAGCTGTTAGATCAGGTTATGAAAGTTACAGAGAGGGTCATAGCCCAACTAATTAGGGAGCGAATCAATTTAGATGAGATGCAGTTTGGGTTCGTGCCAGGTAAAAGCACTACTGATGCCTTATTTCTAGTGAGACAGTTGCAGGAGAAATACCTAGCTAAGGATAAACCTCTGTACCTGGCTTTCGTTGACATGGAGAAAGCCTTTGACAGGGTCCCCCGATCCCTTATCTGGTGGTCAATGAGGAAACTTGGGATAGAAGAATGGTTAGTGAGAGCTGTGTGAGCCATGTACAGAGATGCTGCCAGTAAGGTGAGGGTTGGAAATGAGTACAGCAATGAATTCCGGGTAGAGGTAGGGGTCCACCAAGGTTCCGTCCTCAGCCCCCTCTTATTTATCATAGTCCTCCAGGCAATCACAGAGGAGTTCAAGACAGGTTGTCCCTGGGAGCTCCTCTATGCTGATGACCTTGCCCTAATTGCGGAGTCACTATCAGAACTAGAGGAGAAGTTTCAGGTGTGGAAGCAAGGTCTAGAATTGAAGGGCCTTAGAGTCAACCTAGCTAAAACCAAAATCCTAATAAGTAGGAAGGTAGATAAAACACAAACCCCTTCAGGTAGATGGCCCTGCTCAGTATGTAGAAAAGGAGTAGGTAGTAACTCTATAAGATGTACCCGGTGCAAGCTATGGACACATAAGAGGTGCAGCAACATCAAAGGCAGGTTAACTAGCAAGTTAGTTTTTGTTTGTGGCAGATGTTCAGGTGCAATAAAGACTGTAAACAAACAGGAAACAACTTCTATCTCATTCCAGGGTGAAAAACTAGAGGTAGTCGATAGCTTTCGCTATCTGGGCGACCAAGTTAGTAGTGGGGGTGGGTGCGCTGAAAGTGTAGCTGCTAGAATAAGAATAGCCTGGGCAAAGTTTAGAGAGCTCTTACCCCTGCTGGCGACAAAGGGACTCTCACTCAGAGTAAAAGGCAGACTGTATGATGCATGTGTACGAACAGCCATGCTACATGGCAGTGAAACATGGGCTGTAACTGCTGAGGACATACGTAAGCTCGCAAGGAATGAAGCCAGTATGCTCCGTTGGATGTGTAATGTCAATGTGAATACCCGTCAGAGTGTAAGTATCTTGAGAGAAAAGCTGAACATTAGAAGCATCAGTTGTGGTGTACAAGAGAGACGATTGCGCTGGTATGGACATGTGGTGAGAATGGATGAGGATAGCTGCGTGAAAAAGTGCCACACCCTAACAGTTGAGGGAACCCGTGGAAGAGGTAGGCCCAGGAAGACCTGGGCTGAGGTGGTGAGGCAAGACCTTCGTACATTGGGCCTCACCGAGGCGATGACTACTGACCGAGACCTTTGGAAATGTGCTGTGCGTGAGAAGACCCGGCAAGCCAAGTAAGATCGTTGCCAGTGCCCCTGGACTGGTTCTTGTGCGGGTGGCACATGAGATGCACCATTTTGAGCGTGGCCGTTGCCAGTACCGCCTGACTGGCTCCCGTAGGATTTTCGAGCGAGATCGTTGCCAGTGCCCCTGGACTGGCTTGTGCGGGTGGCACATAAAAGCACCCACTACACTCTCTGAGTGGTTGGCGTTAGGAAGGGCATCCAGCTGTAGAAACTCTGCCAAATTAGACTGGAGCCTGGTGTTGCCATCCGGTTTCACCAGTCCTCAGTCAAATCGTCCAACCCATGCTAGTATGGAAAGCGGACGTTAAACGATGATGATGATGATGATGATATATATATATATATATATATACACACACTATATATATACTTGTTGCTGTTCGGTTGTAAATTGTGAATAGCAACCTTAATAATTCATAATTCTCACTTCACCATTTTCAGAATCAGTCAATGTTTCCTATGGTGTTATCTATAAGACTTTAAATCTCAGTGATGGAGTAATAGGTCACTGATAAAGATTAATTAGACCTGAAATCATCGGTGATATGACTCCATCTCGTTTGTCATAGGGATGGAGCCTGTCCTCTTTGTCAGTCATTAGAAAAATGCTCTCACGTGGCTAAGAGTTGTTTTGACTTATTTCTAGCAATGCTGGTGCTTACTAGCACCTCCATCACTTTAGTGACGACTATACTCATTAACTTTCGGTTGTAAATTGCAAATAGCCACCTTAACACTTTACACACACATCACATCACATGCTTACAGTATCAGCATTACTGCAGCTGTGACCTTTCAATGCAGAGAAGTGGCAGCTCAGCCTAGAGAGACTCCCTGATCTCTGAGCTATCTTAAAATTAGTTGACATATTTAATAAACAATGTCACTCCTGCATAATTGGTCTTGTGTTATCAGCATTTATTCATTTGTATGTGACCCACCATTTACATTTTCATTTGCTTCATCTTATTTTCTCAACAATAGCATTAATAGTTGTAGCTTTCCAGCAGACCAGTAACTGGTTCACTGGACCATTGCATTTTATGAAGGTAAGAATGACAAGGGTTTGTACATAACTCGGTGCAAAAAAAAAATATCACAAGGGACTTGGATTGAACCACATGTTTTTTGTTTCTTCACTGATGTTTTGCAATCATTCACTGATACATTAGCTGAAGATATACAGATAAATATATCGCTCTCTCTCTCTCTTTCTCTCCCTCACCATCTCTTTCTGCATCATCATCATCATTATCACCATCATCATCATCATCATTATCATTATCATCAAACATTCACTTTACATGCTGGCATGGGTTGGATTGTTTGACAGGAGCTGGCCAGCTGAAGAGCTGCCTGGACTCCATGTCTGGCTGCCCTTCCTAATGCCACCCACTTAACTGGGTGCTTCTATACAGCACCAGCATGGGTGCATTTAAGTGGCACTGGTATAAGTGCTTTTTACTTGGCACCAGCATCCATGAACCCACAAGATTAGGAATGCTCGGCAGGAGAGGGATGCAGGGGACAAGCCTGTATGCAAGGACAACCATGCTTTTAATTAGCTTGACATGTCTTCTAACGAACAGCAAACTGCTTGGAGTCACGGTACCTTGTCATCCCTTCTGTGAGGTCCAGTGTCTGAAGATCCTTTGTCACCACTTTGTCTCACATCTTCCTAGGTCTACCTTTTCATGTGTTACCTCTACAATTAGAAATCAGCACCTCTTGATGCAGCTGTCCTCATTCATATGCATAACACGGCTATACCAGCACAGTCTGCTCTCTTACACACTACATCTGATGCCTTGTACACCCATTTTTTGTCTCAAATCACTTACACTCTGTCGTATATTCACACTGACTTCACTCATCCAAATGTGCAATGTCTCAGTGAACCAATGACTGGTCTACTGGAAAGCTATAACTATTAATGTAATTGTTCACAAAATAAGATGAAGCAAATGAAAATGTACATGGTGGATCACATACAAATAGATAAATCCTGATAATTTCACAACAAGACCATAAAATTATACAGGAGAGACATCGTTAATTAAATATAAGTAAATTAATTTAAAGATCGCGCAGAGATCAGGCTGTTTCTTTAGGCTGAGCAGCCACTTCTCTGCATTGAAAGGTCACAGCTCCAGTAATGCAGACATGTGATTAGAATATCACAGGAAAGAAAAGCTGGAGAGATTCTTCAAGCCAAACCAATCAGCAGGTGACCTGAGAGTAGACCAAGAATGAGACGGTCAGATAATATCCATAGTCTCAGTTGGTCATTAGAAATCCAGCTTGAAAATGTAATGACAGCTGCTTCTAACCGGACCCTATTGAGGAGGGGCCCAAGGACCCTGCCAGGAATAGTGGACAAAGAAGATGGATAAATGAATGGTGACACATAAGCATTGATGATGGTGTCACATAAAAGCACTGGTACTATGTAAAAAGTACTGATGCTAGCACCGCATAAAAAGCACTGGTGAGGTACCATGTAAAAAGCACCCAGTACACACGGTAAAGTGATTGGTGTTAGGTGGGGTATCCAGCTGAAGAAACCATGCCAAAAACGACTATGGAACCTGATATGACTCCTGGCTTTGCCAGCTCCAGTAAATCTATGCCAGCATGGAAGATGGACATTAAATGATGATGAGGATGATGATGGGGAGAAAATGAATGGCAGAATATACATAAAACTAAATAGAGAAAGGTTATATATTTGAGCTCACTACTGCTTCTATTATACTCACAGATGTGTATATATCAAGATTATATAAAAGCAAAGAATGTTATCAGCAAAGATATAGATTATCTTCAGATAAATGAAAATGCTTAAAAGTTTTTATCTATCAAATTTTTATTTAAATGAAATACCTTCCAACATTGTTCAACAATTTTTTCTACTGGTTGTTGTTTCCTACTGCTGTCTCTCATCATATCATAAAGAACTGGAATATTTAATTTCCCTGTAATAAGTATTGTAATAATGATTAAATTAACGAGAAAATAATGTATGAATTAAACAAAGTCAAGTAATGTTCATATAGATGTGTGGAAACATGTTGGACAATTCAATTTTGTTGGAAATATATCAAAAAAATTAATAATAAAGATATTTTAAGGAACTATTGAGAATTTTGAGATTTGTACATATTGGTTTCAAATTTTGGCACCAGACTAACAAGTTTGAGAGAGGAGGTAAGTCAATTACATCAATCCCAGTGCTCAACTGGTACTTATTTCATTTTATCAACCCCAAGAGGATGAAAGGCAAAGTCAATCATGGTGGAATTTGAACTCAGAACATAAAGACAGACAAAATGCCTCTAAGCACTTTACCCAGTGTTCAAATGATTTTGCTGGCTCATTGCCTCAAGTTTACATAAATATTATAATTTCTAAATTTGAATAAATTAGATTAAATGTGACAATGAAAAACTAGGAATAATATTAAGATAATGGATTATTGATAATATGGCTATGATTTCAAACTTTATTGAAACATATCCTTCTCATTTTCTTTATACATATGACGTACCTATTATATGTATATCGTTGAAAAGTTAGAAGCTGCAGTGGTCATCTTGGGAAAGATCTCTTTATAGATGCAGTATGTTAAAAAAACACAACATACTTCAGATTAGACAAAATGAAATTGTCCCAGAAGCCACCATGAAAATGACATGTGCATTTCATCCTTTTCGAAGCTATTCAATGCCACACACTTGAGTCCCCTCTGAGATGAAGTCACTTCAGCCAGTCTGAAGTAAACAGAAACAGTGAATAAACAATTCACTGGTTTTGCAAAGAGGCTGCTAAGCTGAATAAAATCTGAATTATGCAATAGAAATAGCATTGAATAAAATCTTTATCTATTATATGGCATACTTAATGTATATGTATCATTGAAAAGCCAGAGGCTGCAGCTGTTGTTTTGGAGAAGATCCTTTTATAAATGTAGTGTGATAAAAAGATACTCCAGAGCTAGATGTAACAAGGAGACCCAAGTGTGATGATGTTGGCATTCCATCGCTTACGATGTCGAGGGTTCCAGTCGATCCGATCAACGGAACAGCCTGCTCGTGAAATTAACGTGCAAGTGGCTGAGCACTCCACAGACACGTGTACCCTTAACGTAGTTCTCGGGGATATTCAGCGTGACACAGTGTGACAAGGCTGGCCCCTTTGAATTACAGGCACAACAGAAACAGGAAGAAAGAGTGAGAGAAAGTTGTGGTGGAAGAGTACAGCAGGGTTCGCCACCATCCCCTGCCGGAGCCTCGTGGAGCTTTAGGTGTTTTCGTTCAATAAACACTCACAACACCCGGTCTGGGAATTGAAACCGTGATCCTATGACCGCGAGTCTGCTGCTCTAACCATTGGGCCATTGTGCCTTCACTGGCCCAAGTGTAATACATTGACAAACTGCAAAAAAGACAAACACGCATATCACTCTCTCTAGCCACCATGCATAGTGACTTGAAGCTTACCAACTTCATGAACGTGGTCAGGTTTTTCATGTTCAGGGTACTAGTAGGAATGTGTTGTCCGTAGCCAAGAGAAAAAAAACAGTTTTAGCAGATATTCATCATCGAGATGACTGAGTCCATCCAACAACAAAGTTTAGAATATAATCAATGACAACTTCATTGGGTTAATTAAGGATCACTGCTGAGCAGCTCTGGGTGGTGGAATTCACTATCAGACATGTGGTGTTTGAGGATGTTATGAATAAGTGTTATATGATAAAGGGAGGGCAGTTCATATACGGCAAATCTTGGGACAAGTATGTGATATGGCTGAAGTGCTTGCTGAACAAGCTCATGGCCCCTGAGAAACCCATCATGCTCATGTTCATCTTCAATGAGAAAATTGACGATGAATAGAAAATGAAGAGGAGGAGCAATAGGTGAAGCAAACCAAGAACCTATCATCTCTGATAAACCTAAGGCTTAAGAACAATAAGAACTATATCATGCCACCTTCTTTACCTGCAGAGCTTCAGGGTCAATGTTACTACTGCATTAAGGGTTTAGAACAGCAACTAAGATCTGGGTCAAGGGGGAGATGACCCTGGAAAGACGAGGGGCATTCCCTTGACTGAGGGCTTGACCATATATTACTGTAAATGGTTAGTCTGTGTATTATAGAAATGTTCTTTAATTTCTCAATTATCTACATAAGAAGAATTGAAAAATTTATTTTCTTTGTTATAAATAATGGTTAGAATTATAAAAGACAGCCACTGATGTGTGAAGGAATGTTAAATATTAAAGAAACAATTTATTGTTAAGCATTAAGAAAATACCTTTCCAAATATTCGAGATATGAAGAAAATAGAAAAATATTCTAAGTAAGTTAGGGTTAATCTCCTTAGAATAACAGAAGGCAATGAAAGTGCCTACCGAGGTAGACTTTTCCAGTCGTGGTTTATTATATTATAAAGACAAACACTGACAAAAATTGAAAAGATTTCAGGTAGCAATATTGTTGTCACCAAATGCTAGAAGCGTCTGAGATAACAGTGATGTATAAGAGTGAATGTTTGCAGTTTGACAAGCTTTAGAAAAAAAAAATATCTGGAGGTCAATATTTAGAACAGAAATAACAACAACAGTTTTTAAGAATGTGTGGGTTGGCATTTATTTTTTTAAATGTTAGAAACATTGTTGATGGTGATGATGATGATAATGATGATGATGATGGTTAGTAGGAAACAGGATGTGATAGTGTTAGTGTTCTAAATGATAATGATAATGATGGGAGAGTGGCTTAAGAGATTTCATTTATTGTGGCTGGTGACAGTGGTGGTAGTGGTAGTGGTGGTGGTGATGGTAGTGGTGGTAATGGGTGGTGGTGGCAGTGGTAGTCATGGTGATTGTGGTGGTAGTGGTAATAAAATCAGTGATAAAAATATTTCCCAACTGTTATATTGTTTTTCTTTTTTTCAAATATGACAAAATGCCATTTCCTTTCTGCACCCTCACCCCCACCAAACCATCAGGTGATCAGTGGTTGATTGATGATAGCAAGTTTGGTGTTCACAAAGTAAGAAATAACAAACAAAAAAGGGCCATACCATGATAGGTTATTGGAAATGAATTGGTGTCTACAAAAATGTCTGGTTGGTAATGAGCCGAGAGCTCTTTCTGAAGAGAAGCTTTCAGTAATTGTTCTCTCTGAGACTCATTCATCTTTTCCTTGTGCCAACTTGAACAAATATAAAACAATATCACAGAACTATTAAAAATCAGAGCTTTGCAATTTTCCACAAAGTCTTCTTGTTGAACAACCTGCAAAAATAGAATAAAAGAAGAGATTTCCACATCAAAATATGGAAAGTAAAGACATTGATGTATGGCATTACGGTATTTTGTCTGTGATTGCATGCTATTACACTCATTAACTTTCTGATTATCTCTAACATTATTCTCAATCTAGTCCACTTTTTCTGCTCCTCTCCCCTTTTCTGTCTCTCATATTCCTCTTCTACATTGACCTCACATTGCCTCTCTCTCTCTCTCTCTCTCTCTCTTCAGCAATACACCTGCACCTTGTCCCTCTATCCTTGTTTCTTATCCCTTCATTCTATAACCCCACTCAATTGAGGCGCCTTCTCTTGTGAGCACTTGTTGATCTCACAGGTGCCATATAAAAAAACACTGTGCACTTTGTAAAGTGGTTGGTATGGGGAAGAGTAAACAACTGTAGAAACCATGCCAAAATATACATTAGAATTTGGCACAGCTCCCTGGCTTGTCTGTTCATGTTGAACTGTCCAACCCTTGCCAGCATAGAAAAAGGAAAGTTAAATGATGATGATGATGATGATGATGAGTGATGTTGTACCTAATGGATTTTAAAAATTTTGTTTGAGAATCTCGTAAGGCATCTGTGTTGCTTTCTACCAGAACATGACTTCATCCAGCAGGACAGGAACACCAACTAGTTTGGTTAGAATGTCAGAGTGGTTTAAAAATCTGTATATATGCGTATACTGATTTGCAACAATATGTATATGAGAAGATTTCAGTCATTACGAATCAAAATGATTGAAAATTTTAGGGAAAATGAAATGTGGATGTTGTGATGTAATTAAAGCAAACTGATTTCAGTTGTTTATTTTGGTAATAAGTAACAATGGAATACTTAATTAATGATCAAGAACAGCAGTTCTCAATCAGGATTCAGATAAGATTTTGTTGTTAAAATTTATGTAAAATAAGTTTTATTTCAACAATACACAAAATATTTGAACAATTCTATACAATTCCTAATGTTGTATATATGTATATATATATATGTGTGTGTATATGTTTGTGTGTCTGTGTTTGTCCCCCCACCATCACTTGACAACTGATGCTGGTGTGTTTACGTCCCCCTAACTTAGCAGTTCAGCAAAAGAAACCGATAGAATAAGTACTAGGCTTACAAAGAATAAGTCCTGGGATCGATTTGCTCGACTAAAGGCGGTGCTCCAGCATGGCCACAGTCAAATGACTGAAACAAGTAAAAGAGTGAAAAGAGAGTATTTAATTACAGAAATGCAGATATCTTTTATATGCATTGAATGGCTCTAAAGGTCCGGGAAAATAAAATAGGAATCAAAGCGGTCCATAGGCAAAAAAATGGTTGAGAACCACTGGTCTAGAATTATCTCTACAAAATATATGTAGCTCACCTAAACCATTCCCTCAACTACTACCCATTTCATCCCATACTAAATAACAAATATGGGATGACCTACTTTCTGTTTACATTTGTTACTTGACTCTTTTGTTACTATATTTCTGTTGAGATGCTCTGTGTTTCTTTCAATAATTTTAAATATAACAAAGAATTTAGTAAAATAACTTAGTTATCATTCAGCTAGTGTTAGGAACATAAATTGTGACTAAGGTTTAGTGAAAGATTTTAATTCAGAACTTATGAAAACAAAACATTTGTACTACAGAGCCAGAGGTGGTTTCAGCTGGGTTGGAAACGAAAGGGTTAAGAATTGTTTCTTTATTATATATTTTAACCCTTTTCTTACCATATTTCTGTTGAGATGCTCTGTGTTTCTTTCAATTAATTTAAATATAACAAAGAATTTAGTAAAATAACTTAGTTATCATTAAGCTAGTGTTAGGAACATAAATTGTGACTAAGGTTTGGTGGAAGATTTTAATTCAGAGCTTTTGAAAACAAGACATTTGTACTACAGAGCCAGAGGTGGTTTCAGCCAGGTTGGTATAAAAAGGGTGAAAGAAGTTAGCCAAATACATAAAGTCTTTAACTTCATCTCTCACTCTAAACTGAATTGAAATACATATTAATGGTATCTCATTATTCTTTTATTCTTTTACTCTTTTACTTGTTTCAGTCATTTAACTGCAGCTATGCTAGAGCACTGCCTTTAGTCGAAAAAATTGGCCCCAGGACTTATTCTTTGTAAGCCTAGTACTTATTCTATCAGTCATTTTTGCTGAACCGCTAAGTTATGGGGACGTAAACACACCAACATCAGTTGTCAAGCAATGGTGGGGAACAAACAGACACACAAATACATACATATATATATATTCAACGGGCTTTTTACAGTTTCCATCTACCAAATCCACCCATAAGGCTTCGGTCAGCCCGAGGCTATAGTAGAAGACACTTGCCCAAGGTGCCATGCACTGGAACTGAACCTGGAACCATGTGGTTGGGAAGCAAGCTTCTTACCACACAGCCACTCCAGTGCTCTACTTTACCAATAAGTGAATTCTACTGCATGTTACCTATCTCTCTCTCCCTCTGTGATTTCTATTCTTCCACAAATTTTTCATTAATACCTATATACTTCTGTTAAACTCTCAACTTGTTCTCTAATTTTTCCAAGGTTCCTTACCCCATCTGCTGATCCTTTCGTAGACCCACCACAACCATCAACACTGTTGATACTCCTATCTTCAGTCTATGTCAGAACACCAACGCTTCTGGTAGTTCTGCAAACTTACAACCAATCATCAGAGAACACCATTTTGTCGCCTCTAACACCTTTGCAAATATTTTCTAACCTTTCGCACATAGACATTTCCTGCAAGCAATCTCAACACTTCACACCACTGCTTCCAAATCAAAAGTACCAGTAATATAACAAAGCTTATTTTGTGTGGTGTGCTCTTCACTTATAAATTATCAAAAAGCATTCCCCAACACAAATACACAATCGCTGCACATTTCAGGGAAACATTTCTGTATCTTATCCCCTCAAATCTTGGATAACATACAATAAAATCTCTCAAAATTGCTACAATGCACAAATCCTATCATCTCTCATTCTAATCTCATATTTCTAACATAACTAAAACTGTATCACAAAGACAAAACATTTTGCTGGTTCTCTACGAAGCTCAGCTGACTTCTCTAATACTTCTCCCACATATGTGATTCTGTTACAGCAACATACATAAATGTCCAAGATGGCATCCAAAAGAAAGACACTAAACTGACTTGCATGGAATCACTCACTTAAACACTTCAGTCTCTAGCTCATTGATGTGGCATTGCCTTTTCTTTCATTTCTACAATGTCCTCTGTTCCTTGCATACCAACTCTGCCCAAGCATACCAAACACCTTCTTCCCTGGAATATCAGTTGTTTACATTTGTTTCAGCAGATGTTGACTTCCAAATTTTCAAACTGAATATCAACCCCATCAATGTCCTCAGTCACTGAGAAACTGCAAGAGTCAGAAATACTGTCATTTCTATCTGTCAGAACCATATTTTAATTTTATTTTTTAAGCTAGGAATGACAACACTTTTCTGTTTGAATGTTAGCCTCATTATTATAGAGTTAAAGATGATGGTTCTACATAAACCGTTTACAAGTCTGTTTTGAAATATACAGGTCAATGCTTTCCTACATTTTTGCTCTTTATGAGAGCAATCAAAGCTATAGCTGAAAGAGGGTGTATCACCCCAATGGAGGCAGAGTTCTTGTACCACATGTCAAGCTAGGTGGGTGAGTTGGTACTCTAGTGAGACATGATCTTATATGAGAGGATACATCCAAGCTTAGTACCAGCAAGTATTGGAGAACAGGAAAGACTTGCTTCTGTTCAGATTATAGATGTGATTTGGGTGAAACTACCTAAAGTCTGTTGTACATCCCAGTGGGGGAACAGAAAGGGTGACTGATGTTAATTCCCAGAATTACATTTCTATTGACAGGATATCACGTTACATTGGATATCTGTAGCACGATTAGCACATTAGATGATAAAGTTAGTAATGATGATGGATGGAGATGAGTCCAATTCAGTGGAGGTCACATAATTCAGTGGAAGCTCCACAATTCAATGGAGGCCACAGAAGAATGCTATCTGCTTTGAAGGAGAAGAATTATGACTTGATGAGGCTGAGTGACTAGGGTAGATTCTTTTCAGTGTACCCAGATAGAAATAATTAGGGAGGTGGGTGTACATGGAAATTTCTGTTATTGTTGTTCAGTTGTTTATAGATTTTCTTGGCATGTATGCATGTGGGTAGTGAACAGGTGAGTTAGTGTATGAAGTGATCTTCAGATGAAAGGGGCATGTAATGATACAAGTTGAAACAGCAAGTGAGGTAGGGGACAGATGTGATGTCAACTGTGTATGGAGGGGGACTTTTTTTGTGTCAATGAATGCCAGTTGTGAGGGCAATGAGTGAATGCAAAAATGGTCAGCTTGTGTAGCAGATTTCCTTTTAGACGGTAGACTGGAATCAATCTATCTCTAGGTTCACACGGTTGAAAAGTTGTGTAAATAGAAAGTGGTGAAGTACAGAGGTAAGACATAGAGCTCAACCATGATAGGATTCAGACTGAACTCTGAACGTCATGGCTGCAATCCTTGGTATGTGTACAAGAGGCAGATGTATTAGTGCGTGTATGTACATATGCGTAGTGATATGAACTGAAATAGCAGGTGAAGAGATGCGGGAACAGAGGGAACTCCTGTCTTTTGCCAGCAACAGGTGTCACCAATGAATGCCAGCTGAGAAGAGAATGACGAGTGAATAAGGGACAGTCTCCACAAGCAAAAGACTTCCTCCTCCTTCCTTTTGCAGTGTAACATGATGCCCCTTCTCTCTCCTGTGCCAATGATGAAGTGTTTATCCTTTGTTTCCCTAATCCCTGTTGTATGGCATTTATTTATGTTTTTCTTTTTTTACATTTTGTGTTCATATCCCATCAATGTCTACTTTGCCGTTAAGGACGTGGTCAAAAGCCAAGTACTGGGGGTAATATAATCAGCTGTCCCTTCTCTTAGAATTTCTAACCTTCTGCCTAGGCAAGAAACCATTACTGAAGGTTGTGGATTGATGGAATCATTAGACACTATGACAAATGCTTTGTGATATTTGGTAAAAGTCCTTTAAGTTCAGACATCAACTTTGCCATTCATACTTTCAGAGTCAATCAAAATAAAGTAACAATCAAACCCTGGGGTTGATTGTACTGACTAATTCAAAATTACTAGTCCTGTGCCTATTGTTGCTATTGTTGTTGTTGTTATTATTATTATTATTATTATTATTATTATTATTATTATTATTAACTGGCAGAATCATTAGCACACCAGACAAAATGCTTAGTGACATTTCTTCTATCTTTACATCCTGGGTTCAAATTCCACTAAGGTCAACTGTGCCTTTAATCCTTTCGGGGTTGATAAAATAAGTCCCAGTTGAGTACTGGGATCAATGTATATGACTAGCACCCTGCCCCAAATTTCAGGCCTTGTGCTTATAGTAGAAAAGATTATTATCATTATGATTGGTTCTCAAAGCATACATATTCATTTTGATTCAAAGAAAGACTAAGTTTTAGTATTATGAAAATATAATTTTCTTTGGAATACTTGATAAAAATAATTATGATTGAAGGAAGCCAGCTCTCAGTTCCCAAGGGTGGACAAAACTAAAACAAAGCAGGATTGCTTTGACAAATATTTTCTTATTCATTTACATGCACAATGCTTTCATTTTGAAAACAGCACACTGAATATAAACACAGGACACAACAAAACATTCCAACAACAGAGAAAAAAACATAATAACATGAAAACACAAAAAGTGGGGGAAAATGAACATTTAGCATTGCCTTACTGGCACTTGTGCCGGTGGCACATGAACAAAACATTCGAGCAAGGTCATAGCCAGTGCCACTGGACTGACTCCTGTGCAGGTGGCATTTAAAAAACATCATTTGAGCATGGCTGTTGCCAGTACCACCAGACTGGCCTTTGTGCTGGTGGCATGTAAAAGAGTAGTTGACATTAGGAAGGGCATCCAGCTGTAGAAACTCTCACAGATCAGATTGGAGCCAGTCCTCAGTCAAATCGTCCAACCCATGCTAGCATGGAAAGCGGACGTTAAACGATGATGATGATTTCAAACAGTCTAACTGATCATTTTGAAGATAGTGATAGTCACAACAATATCAGGAGTGAATTTCACAAGAAGTCAAGCACCCTAAATTGTTCATACAATAGTTGAATTGAAGCAAAATTTTACCCCAATTCTAACACAAATAGGATAGAATATTAAGACTTAATATAGTTCCAAGAAAAAAAATGCTTGGGAAAATTTTATAACCCCCCCCCCCCCCCCAAGTGTTTCTTTGCTGTAGAATCTAATCCAAGAGGAAGAGAGCAAAGCAAAAAGTTATACATCGATACCTTAAAAAAGATGAATTTCACTCAATCTATCTCATGGCAAGAATTACAACAAGTACTTCAGGACATCATGAAAGATATTATTTTAACCAAGAAAGCAACAAGTTATAGTACTATTTGCTGCACTTTCTAAACAACAGGTTGAGTTAAAACAAGCCAAAACTGTTAGCCATACCTCTGACTATATTCATGCCCTGGTTCATGAGACAAAGAAATAGAATAGTGATAATAAGAGACATGACTAATCATCAATTTTGTACCATGATACACGTGAATGGTTAAAGCAGGGCTAACAAGCAGTGGCACAAGGTCGGGGTCATCAAAATGGACTTACAAGTCTTTATGTTACCAAAAGGTCTCAAAATTGTACTGGAGCCACATCTGGTTGAGGGCACCAAGATAAAAGGTATGAGATTAAGGACAAAAAAGTTTTGTTGTTACATTTAGCTTAGGAATAACCATCTTAGAGTCTCTTCCCTTGAAGATCTAGGAAAACTAGACAAGAAAATGAGAAAGGAAAGTAATGGAGACTAATTGAGGCAGCAGCAAGAACAACAACAGTTTCCAGAGCACCATCAGTCAAACGTCTGGGAATTGCAAGAGAAATTGCTTTATGCTCAACCCTAGAAACATGTAGCAATGAGTAACACCATACCATGAATATGAGGTGAGGAAGAAGTAACTGATGCTGAAGAATGAGAACAAATGGTTGAACAAAACACAAAAAGAAAGACAAAATATATATATATATATATAATCAGATTGGAGCCTGGTGTTGCCATCCGGTTTCACCAGTCCTCAGTCAAACCGTCTAACCCATGCTAGCATGGAAAGCGGACGTTAAACAATGATGATGATGATGATGATATATATATATATATATATATACACACACATACAGGAGGGTGCAAAAATAGGTATACAGTAAGTATCACATTAAATATTATAATACTTAATTCATTAAAATTATTAGCACATTAAATTAGTTAGCCTCGTTTCTGATATTTTCAGTGTCATTAATCATAATAATACATTTATCATAATTATGAAAACAACTTCTGCCACACTCCAGGGAGAAAAATTAGAAGTGGTTGATAGCTTCCGCTATCTTGGTGACCAAATTAGCAGTGGAGGTGGGTGCGCTGAAAGCGTAGCTGCTAGAATAAGAATAGCCTGGGCAAAGTTCAGAGAGCTCTTACCTCTGCTGGCGACAAAGGGTCTCTCTCTTAGAGTAAAAGGCAGACTGTATGATGTATGTGTACGAACAACCATGCTTCATGGCAGTGAAACATGGGCCGTGACTGCTGAGGACATGCGTAGGCTCGCAAGGAATGAAGCCAGTATGCTCCGATGGATGTGTAATGTCAGTGTGCATACTAGACAGAGTATCAGTACCTTGAGAGGAAAGTTGAACTTACGAAACATCAGTTGTAGTGTGCAAGAGAGACGACTGCGCTGGTATGGTCATGTAGCGAGAATGGATGAGGATAGCTGTGTGAAAAAGTGCCACACCCTAGCAGTTGAGGGAACCTGTGGAAGAGGTAGGCCCAGGAAGACCTGGGATGAGGTGGTTAGGCAAGACCTTCGAACATTGGGCCTCACCGAGGCGATGACTTCTGACCGAGACCTTTCGAAATATACTGTGCGCGAGAAGACCCGGCAAGCCAAGTCAGACCTAAATCTAAGGCCCAGCCAGTCCACTTATGTGTAACTTCCTTCCTTCATTGGACACTAAATTCCACTTGCGTAGGCCTGTTGAGGCAAGTGAAATCGAAATCAAGTTAAGTTGGACACTAAACTCCACTGCGTAGGCCTGTTGAGGCAAGTGAAATCGAAATCGAGTTAAATTAAAATTGGACACTAAACCCCACTTGCGAAGACCTGTTGAGGCAAGTGTAATAGAAATAAATCGTTGCCGTGCCCCTGAACTGGCTATTGTGAGGGGCCGTCGTAGGATTTTCGAGCGAGATCGTTGCCAGTGCTTCTGGACTAGCCCATGTGTGGGCAACACATGAAATCTTTCGAGCGGGGTCGTTGCCAGTGCCCCTGGACTGGCTCATGTGCGGGCGACACATGAAATATTTCGAGCGGGATCATTGCCAGTGCCCCTGGACTGGCTCATGTGCGGGTGACACATGAAATCTTTCGAGCAGGATCGTGGCCAGTGCCCCTGGACTGGCTCATGTGCGAGCGACACATGAAATCTTTCGAGCGGGATCGTGGCCAGTGCCCCTGGACTGGCTCATGTGCGGGTGACACATGAAATCTTTCGAGCGGGATCGTTGCCAGTGCACCTGGACTGGCTCTTGTGCAGGTGACACATGAAATGTTTCAAGCGGGATCGTTAACGGTGCCCTGGACTGGCTCATGTGCGGGTGACACATGAGGTTTTTCGAGCGAGATCGTTGCCAGTGCCCCTGGGCTGGCTCTTGTGCGGGTGACACATGAGTTTTTCGAGAGAGATCATTGCCGGTGCCCCTGGATGGCTCATGTGCGGGCGACATATGAAATCTTTCGAGCGGGATCGTTGCCAGTGCCCCTGGACTGGCTCATGTGCGGGCGACACATGAAATCTTTCGAGCGGGATCGTTGCCAGTGCCCCTGGACTGGCTCTTGTGCGGGTGAGACATGAAATCTTTCGAGCGAGATCGTTGCCAGTGCCCCTGGACTGGCTCATGTGCGGGCGACACATGAAATATTTCGAGCGAGATCGTTGCCAGTGCCCCTGAACTGGCTCTTGTGTGGGATTTTCGTAGGATTTTCGAGCGAGATCGTTGCCAGTGCCCTTGGACTGGCTCATGTGCTGGCAACACATGAAATCTTTCAAGCGGGATCGTTGCCGGTGCCCCTGGACTGGCTCATGTGCGGGCGACACATGAAATCTTTTGAGCGGGATTATTGCCGGTGCCCCTGGATTGGCTCATGTGCGGGCGACACATGAAATCTTCCGAGCGGGATCGTTGCTGGTGCCCCTGGGCTGGCTCTTGTGCAGGTGACATATGAGGGTTTTCGAGCGAGATCGTTGCCAGTGCCCCTGGACTGGCTCTTGTGCGGGTGACACATGAAATTTCTTTGAGTGAGATCGTTGCCGGTGCCCCTGAACTGGCTCTTGTGTGGGGTTGTTGTAGGATTTTCAAGCGAGATCGTTGCCGGTGCCCCTGGACTGGCTCTTGTGCAGGTGACACATGAGGTTTCTCGAGAGAGATGAGCGTGGCCGTTGCCAGTACCGCCTGACTGGCCTTCGTGCGGGTGACACGTAAAAGCACCCACTACACTCTCTGAGTGGTTGGCGTTAGGAAGGGCATCCAGCTGTAGAAACTCTGCCAAATTAGATTGGAGCCTGGTGTTGCCATCCGGTTTCACCAGTCCTCAGTCAAATCATCCAACCCATGCTAGCATGGAAAGCGGACGTTAAACGATGATGATGATGATGATGATAAATTCAATAATAGGATGAATTATTTTACAAGAATTTATGAAGTAGCTAGCGTGAAAAAAACCTCATAAGGGAAAAAATCCATCATTTATTCCCGAAATATATATTTTTATTTATATAAGGGCATTACTTTACAATAATGCCTCACGCTATGAGGGACTCTAAGGTCAGACTACCATAAAAAACACATTTTTACCGAACGCGAGGAAATGCAACTCTCAAAGCCAACCCCTTAAAAACAGACTGAATTATAGATCATGATTTCGTAGTTATTGTAGTATTATACAACCTCTACTCGTCAGTATAATATGGTCAAGAAAAATAGCAGTAAACAGAGAATCAACATACCAAACGAACACCGTGTATCCAATATAGTACATAGAAGACTGTTCATCGCTATTTGCCTATGTAAGTGGCGGGAATTTCGAATTGCATCTCAGTACATGTGTTTTTTTCCCGCAGAATAAATTCAGCACTGAATATATTCTGGTAATATATTTAAATTCAATAATAGGACGAATTCTTTTACAAGAATTTATCAAGTAGCTAGCGTGAAAAAAACCTCGCGTTCAATAAAAATGTGTTTTTTATGGTAGTCTGACCTTAGAGTCCCTCATAGCGTGAGGCATTATTGTATAGTAATGCCCTTATATATATATAATAATGAAGATGAAGTGGTAGAGTAAGAACTGAGATTGCCACCCTTCGAAAATCAAACAGACAATTAATCATACATCTATGATGCCATGGATTTGCTGATAAAGTAAAAATATCACAAGTGCAGTTATGTTTGGAACATAGTCAACATGCAAAAGATAGATTGTTAGTAAAAGCAAAACAGAGAGACTACAATTGAAATAAAACAATCTTACACAGAAGATGGTGTTTTTTCAAATCTAACTAACACAAAAATGTTTTAATGGTGTTTTGGGACACACAAAACAATATTTAGTTAGAAGGCATATTATCATGCTGTTTGATAACAAGTCTCCTCAAATTCCAAGAATTCTCTTTAGGATTCTGGCAGAATATAGGATCGTACTCTTCTGCAGGTCAACAATGTGAGTTTCAATACAAATCTCTTTCAGTCTTTTAGGTAGCATTTTGGATGTTGCATCATTATTATTATTATTATTATTATTATTATTGAGTGAGAGAGCAGCACATGCCATCAAAGTGACACTGGGGTACAAATATACAAATCAAAATATACCCATCATGACTACCCATCTGATAAGGGTACACTAGGCACATGCATCACAACCATATGTGCGCGACATGGTGATCTCATATCAAGATAAACAGCGCATGACCTCACAGGTGGGGCCCAGTTAGAATTTTCTTCAGGTCAGGTAACCCATTCCGCTCAAAGGGTCATTGAATAAGGTTTGTTTAAGGATGCTGAACGAAACACCCACGTTTCCAGAGGTGAATTATTCAAACTCCAAAGAATTCTTCTCAACACATGGCTATGATGCTCCCCCACTACTTCTGCTCATGATCAGAGACACACATATCGTCAGCCACCAAGGAACATACTCAACTGGTTAAGGTCAAACAACTGACAAGCAAATCTGTGGTATTGAGCAGAATATTTTCTGTAGCCCATCTTTTATTCCAAGTCAAAACAATCAGTTAAAAAAATATTATTATTATTATTATTTATGGTTTCTTTTCATTATAATTTTATTTCAGCTGCCTTAGTACCGGGCATCCTCCAGAGTCCAAGAATAGCAAGGGCACTTTTGTTTTGCTATGCATGCTAAAATTATCACCACATTTATTCCATTTTAGATGGAGAGTGCTTTCCGTATTATATGGGCTGTACTCATCAAGGTTATCTTTTGTATTTCATGGAGACTGGAGTTACCAAGCAGTAGCTTAATATACTTCTCAGCTCCCTGATTATTATTATTATTATTATTATTACTATTATTATTAAGGCAACTAGCTGGCAAAATCAGTAGAGCATCAGAAAAATGCTTTGCAGTATATATTCTAGCTCTTTACATTTTGAGTTCAGATCTCATTGAGGTCCCCCTTTACTTTTCAACCCTTCAGAATCAATAAGATAAAGTACCAGTTAAGTACTTAAATTTATTGACTCTTTTGATAGCATCAGCTAAACACCCTCCCCTAAAAACTGCTGGCCTTGTACCTAAATCTGAAATCATTATTATTATTATTATTATTATTATTATTATTATTATTACTATTATTATTATTGAGTGAGAGAGCATTGCATGTCATCAAAGTGAGGTTGAGGTTACAAATATATGAAACCCAGTATACCCATCATGACTACCCGTCTGATAAGGGTACACAAGGCACATGCATCACAACCATATGTGTGTGACATGGTGACCTCATATCAAGATAAACAGTACAGCTTGAGCCTAGTTAGAATTTTCTTCAAGTTTCGCAGCCCATCCCGTTTAAAAGGTCCTTGAATAAGGGTTAAGTTTGATGAACAAAACACCCATGTTTTCAGTATTACTATTATTATTATCCTTATTATTATTATTATTATTATTATTATTATTATTATTATTATTATTATTATTATTATTAAGGTGGTGAGCTGGCAGAATCATTAGTATACTAGTCAAAATGCTTTGTGGCATTTCATCCATCTTTACATTCTGACTTCAAATTCTGCCGAAGTTAACTTTGCCTTTCATACTTTTGGAGTTGATAAATTAAGTACCAGTGAAACACTGGGGTCGATATAATCGACTGGTCCCATCCCACCAAATTTCAGGCCTTGTGTCTTTAGTAGAATTTCAGTAGAATTTAAGGCCTTGTGCCTTTATTATAATAACGGTTGACAGCAGGAGAATCATAGTCATTATCGTCAACAATATGAACCTTATTACTTCAAAAAGGAAAAAATCATTTCAAGAAATATAAAAGAACAAAAGAAAAAGAAAAGAAGAATTTGTATTCATACATGTTCTATTTCTTGGAGATTCAGTCTTTTACCATTTCTTTTCAACTGTTCATCCTTCCTGTGAAGAAAGAATATTTTACCAGACTGATCAATGGTAACCAAGTCTCCAGTATTCCTCAAACCATTCTCAGGAGTTACTTCATCATTTACGAAACATAAACGGTTAAGACTTCCTGAAAAGAAGAAAATGGCATCTTTTAGACTATGAGTGTTGGCATTTTACATGTATATACATACACTTTCAATTGTGTGTGTGTGTGTGTGTGTGTGTGTGTGTGTGTGTGCGTATATGTATACATTAATTAACCAGATTAATCCTAGTGGGATTGGGTTAGGCCAGCCTATAATTATAGACTTTATCACTGATTAGTTATATGTAAATGCTGCAATTTAATTAGGAAAGACACATGTAGTACACTTCGTGAAATATTATCAAATAAATGGAAACAACATGGAGTACAGAGAACACCTCAGTATTGCCAACAGCAAGACAAGGATCTACAAAAGTTGGAACTCACAGAGGGGATGATAGGGGACTGAGACTCCGGGCAGCTTGCTGTGCTTGAAAAGACATGTCAAGCTAAATAAAAGCATGGTTCCCCTTGCATACAAGCTTGTCCCTTGTAACCCTTTCCAGTTGTAAATGCTGGTGATATGCAAAAAACACACATGTTGGTGGTGTGCAAAAGCACCCAGTACACTTTGTAAAGTGGTTGGCATTAGAAAGGGTATCTAGCCATAGAAACCATACCAAAGGTGACATGGAGTCTGAATAGCCCTTCAGCTGCCCAGCTCCTGTCAAACCATCCAACCCAAACCAGCATGGAAAACGGACATTAAATGATGATGATGATGATGATGTATTTATATATATATATAATATATATATATATATATATATATATATATATATATATATATATATATATATATATATATATATATATATATATTATATATATATATAAATACATCATCATCATCATCATCATTTAATGTCCGAAAACGGACATTAAATGATGATGATGATGATGATGTATTTATATATATATATAATATATATATATATATATATATATATATATATATATATATATATATATATATATATATATACACACACACAACAGACTTCTTTCAATTTCCATTCATCAAATCTATTCACAAGGCGTTGATAGGCCTGAGGTTATAGGGACTGAACCTGGAACCATGGAGTTCGGAAGCTAAGCTGTTTATTTTATTCTTCTGAGGTGCTAAGTCATTAAATTTTAGAAAAGTGGAACTGGTATGATACTGACTTCATATTTTCCCAAAATGATATAAAGTGAAATAATTGATTAAGAAGTTAATTAACATTTTCTCTTCTTGATGCACCAACATTTATGTAATATATTTTTTTATCCTTTTATCTTTTACTTGTTTCAGTCATTGAACTGTGGCCATGCTGGAGCACCACCTTTGAAAGTTTTTAGTTGAATAAATCAACTCCAGGGCTTAATTTTTAAACCTGGTACTTATTCTAATGGACTGGACATTTTTGCCAAACTGCTAAGTTACAGGGATGCAAACACACCAACACTGGTTGCCAAGCAGTAGTGGGGAAGAAACACAAAGACACATACACATGACAGACTTCTTTCAGCTTCTTATTTCTTTATTGCCCACAAGGGGCCAAACATAGAGGAGACAAACAAGGACAGACAAAGGGATTAAGTTGATTACATTGACCCCAGTGCATAACTGGTACTTAATTTATCGACCCCGAAAGGATGAAAGGCAAAGTCGACCTCGGCGGAATTTGAACTCAGAACGTAACGGCAGACGAAATACCGCTAAGCATTTCGCCCGGCAGGGTAACGTTTCTGCCAGCTCGCCACCTTTCAGCTTCTGTCTATTAAATCCACTCACAAGGCTTTGATCAGCCTGGGGTGGCCTGGGGCAATAATACAAGCTATTTGTCCAAAGTGCTGTGCAATGGGACTGAACCCAAACCAAAATTGTTAGTGTAATATAAATCTGAACTGAATGCCATTAAAGAAACAAATACATATTAGAAATTATGAAAAGAAAAGAATGGTTTTTAAGAATGAGGTGTTCTGGACTAATTTTAACATTTAGGGTTATAGAAGAAGAAAGCTAAGAGAAATGTGAAATAAACTGAAATATATTTTAGAGTGTCTTTCATATTCCTCTCAAAGACAATAGAAATATATTTAACTGTACCTGTATATAACCATCCACAACCTTCTGATAAAACATGGCCATCATCATTAATAACCATTGTAGTGGTATCACTTAAGGATTCTCCAAGTGGAATTTCTGATTGATTTGACCTGTGAACAAAGAGAAACCAATTGTTTAAAGAAATGAAGTTGTAATCTAATGATTAATAAAGATAAAAGAAAACTGAGTAATGAGATAAATACCTCACCTATCAAGGAATGTTGTTCAAAGGAACATTCCCAATCATTAGTCAACAGGTGTTAACATGACACAACATTTGAAAATTTTTGGAATGTTTCAAAATTTATTACATTCTAAAAATTTTAGAAAATATTCAAATTTACCGTAACCCTTTAGCACTGAAACCAACTGTATACAACTCAAATATTTTACCTACTTTATATTCAAACTGGCCAGATCCAGCTTCTTACACCTATCCTACAATGTCATTCTAAAACTAAACAATCACAACATTGAAATCTTGAAGCTACGAGATAACGCATGGCAGAACCAGTGAAAACGCTCTGCGATGAGGAGGAAACGGTGAGAGGGTTTTGTTAATTAGGAGATTGGGTGGATGTAAGAGGTGGATGTGGAGCAGCTGTGACAGCAAGAGCGAGACTTGGTTGGGTGAAGTTCAGGGAATGTGGAGCTTTTTTATATGGGAAAAGGTTCTCATTGAAGATGAAAGGAAGGGTCTATAAGAGTTGTGTGAGAGCTGCAATGCTGTTTGGGAGTGAGACATGGTGCTTGAGGAAGAGAGAGATGGTAATTTTGAGAAGGACTGAGAGAGAAATGGTGAGAGAAATGTGTGGAGTGAAGCTGTTTGATAAGAGGAGGACTGAGGACTTGATGGGGATGCTGGGGTTGGAGGAATCAGTGGATGGTTGGCAATGGCGAATGGAGTGTAGTGGTATAGGGCATGTGTTGAGGAGGGATGAAAAGCATGTTCTAAGGAGGGTGCTAGAGTTTGATGTAAATGGACAGCGAAAGTGACGTAGACCGAGGAAAAGGTGGAGAGGACAGGTGGAGGAGGCGATTGAGAGGGTTGGTTTGAAAAAGGAGGATGCCCAACACCAGGCAAATGGCAAGATGGTGTGAGGGCGGTTGCTATGGCATTGAGGTAAATCCAGCCACCCTCGTTAACGGGGACAAAACCTGGATTTAAAACACTGGATGATGATGATGATAATTCAAAACAATGTAAATAAATAAGTGTTACATTTGACAGAATAATCTGATTGCTAAAGGATTAAGGTAATGTTCACTATTTAATTTGTTATTCAGTTAAATTTCATTTATCTAGTTGTATACCTGCAATATGTCCCCAGGTAACTGAAATTCAACTTGTGTATTATAAACACACACATATGTAACAACACGTGAACATCAATGTGCTTACACTAAAACATATGAAAATATCTTATACCTAGATTTCCTCACTGCTTCATCAAAACCATGTTCTTGCACAATATTGGAAATGAATGACATTACTTGAATGACAGCGACAACTATTTTACAACTGTCACACAGTGTCCAAACAAGGAGACACGAACACATACACACTAACACACACACACACACGAAGAGCTTCTTTCCGTTTCCATTTACCAAATCCACTCACAAAGTTTTAGTTGGCCTGGGGCTATAGTAAAAGACAGTTGATGATGATGATGATTTGCTCAAAGTACCAGGCTATGGGACTGAACCCACAATGTAATTATCAATTATTGGGGATATGCTACATCTAAAGAGAGAAAAGCTGAACATTAGAAGCATCAGTTGTGGCGTGCAAGAGAGACGATTGCGCTGGTATGGACATGTGGTGAGAATGGAGGAGGATAGCTGCGTGAAAAAGTGCCACACCCTAACAGTTGAGGGAACCCGTGGAAGAGGTAGGCCCAGGAAGACCTGGGCTGAGGTGGTGAGGCAAGACCTTCGTACATTGGGCCTCACCGAGGCGATGACTACGGACCGAGACCTTTGGAAATGGGCTGTGCGTGAGAAGACCCGGCAAGCCAAGTAAGATCGTTGCCAGTGCCCCTGGACTGGTTCTTGTGCAGGTGGCACATGAGATGCACCATTTTGAGCGTGGCCGTTGCCAGTACCGCCTGACTGGCTCCTGTAGGATTTTCGAGCGAGATCGTTGCCAGTGCCCCTGGACTGGCTTGTGCGGGTGGCACATAAAAGACACCATTTCGAGCGTGGCCGTTTTCGTGCGGGTGACACGTAAAAGCACCCACTACACTCTCTGAGTGGTTGGCGTTAGGAAGGGCATCCAGCTGTAGAAACTCTGCCAAATCAGACTGGAGCCTGGTGTTGCCATCCGGTTTCACCAGTCCTCAGTCAAATCGTCCAACCCATGCTAGCATGGAAAGCGGACGTTAAACGATGATGATGATGATGATGAAAGAATTATTTCTGCAGATTGTATTTAGCTGTTAAACCAATTACTAATGTGCCTTAAATTTACTTGAGAAGGATTGACTGGGGTACTGAATATCAATATCAGGAAGCCTAAGACTGGAATACCTTTGCTTATAATGATTATTTAATTGTGACTAATCTGGGGTTAAACATCAACAAAATGTACAGATTACATAAATAAACTCATCCACCTCAGCAAAATGACTCTAGAACACTTGTCTACCCATCAACAAATATTAGGGCAGTGGAGTCAAAACAAAAACCTTTGACTCGACCCCTCTACTATTGGCACCTGTGACTCTGACTCCTCCTTATGTAATTAAGTGATTGTGGTCTACATATCTCATAAAGCATATGCATACACTTGTACTTTGAGTAGGCCTATATCTTATAACTTGGTTTATATTAAAGAATAAAGATGTTGGAGTCGGCATAGTTTTACTGATTCCAACTCCAGCTACCCCTTAATTGTTTCCGACTCCACAGCCCTGCATTTATGTCAAGTCTTTTCTATAACTCATTTTCATAACTACTATCCCTCCATTGCACTTCTAACTGCAGCACTGATTCCTCAGTTTCATTATATGAGAGCAAAACTGCACATATTCCATCCTCACTTTTGTACTACCATTTCTCTCTCTCTCCTTGGAACCACTTCCCTTGTTACCCATGCTACATTCTAAGTATCATCTCATACCAATTTATTTTCTACTGCCTGCTCCATTGTATCTATCACCAACAGTGCAATCCACCTTCATTTTTCACACACTATATCCATCCCTATGTGACTCTAACCCCTATCTCTGCCATTGTGCATTTCTCTCTGTCTCTCTCTCCTCTACCTACTTCACATTATTTCCCTATTTCTCATCTATCTATGATCTTATTATACTGTTGCCTTCCACTGCTCCCCCATATCTATTGCCATTTATCATTCCATTCCAAACTGAGACTCATGCTTCAACTTAATCTGTCTCTCTTCTTTTCTACTCTCAAAACCCTACCAGCCATCCTCATTTCTTTGTCCTTATTCTCTCTTCATTCATCTTCCTGTATCTTGAGAGTATACCCTGACACTTCATCTCTACCATCTTTTCTCCCATTACTGCTTGCTAGGGTAACCATACTCTACAAGACACCTGTTCTTGTCTCTCTATCTCACTTTAACCTCTCTACCCCTGGTATTTTGCTACCTCCTTTAATAAGTCAACCGCACTCAGGTAAAATAGTTCTCATCTTGTGGGTTACTTGGTGATTTACTAGGGCCAATGCCATGAAAAATGCACCCAATACACTTTGTTAAGAAGTGCATCCAACTGTTGAAACCATGTCAAACAACACATTAGAGTTCATTGCATTTTTCTGACTCATAGGATCCTGTAGAAACTTCCAACCTGTGCCAACATGGAACATGGACACTAAGATATAATAAACAGTTGAAAACATATACCAATACATGCAATGATTTTTATGATTACTAACGTGTAGTACATATATACAGGGTTGGCCAAAAGTCAGCTGACAGTAAATCAAAACCATTTAATTCCAAGATTTATTTCTGTTTAACAACTGAATGAATTTAATAAAAGCATCTAAATATGAAACATCGTGAAAATTGTTCAAACTGATGTCCTTCTCGAATGAGACATTTTTCCATTTGAGTCGATATAAAATTGCAGATAGTATTTATGGAATTTTGATTTACTGTCGGCCACCCCTGAACGTATATACATAAGTATACATATGCGCGCGTGTGTGTGTGTACACACTAATTTCCTGTTCGTCTATGCAGTAATAATATGATGGAGATAATAATGAGTTTGTAAATACATTGAAGACAAATACAAAAATAAATGAAATTTCATTAATTTGGAGAAATTAGGTCAGCATGACACAATTAAGACTAAAATTATGAAATCACTTGAGAAATCAATTTAGCAAAATAAATAAATAAATAAAAATAAATAAACAAATAAGTAAATATCGAATTGATCAAAGGCCTTCCAGCTATGACCACCTCGTCTTGTATTCTTAGTGTATTTTGGATTGCACTATCTAAAACATATACATTTTTTTTTAAAGATGGCAATGTGTAATTTGAAATAAATCTATTTGTTCATATTTTCTAGCACACTGATCAATCATTTAGAGACTCATCCATCTGTATATTGATGTTGACAACAGTAGTTATGGAGAAAATGGAACTGGTGCTGAGGAAATACAAGACTTACTCAGCAATGACTAAATAGACCAATCACATGACTACAACTGCATATCATATTTCTCTAAATATTACGTTGTTGATCTCCTCAAATAAATGCTGAATTAGGATTAAAAAATCTTTCACTTCCAGTTTGCTAGTTCTAATTATATGAACAGAATATAGCAGGCAGTTGAAGTAGTTTTCTTATTTAGTTAATAAAAGAAGCTCTCTGTATGAACATAACATAGACATTTAAGATGAGAACCATTGTCGTCGTCGTCATTTAACGTCCATCTTCCATGCATGCATGAGTAGGACAGCTGACAGGAGCCAGCCAGGTAGAAAAATTACTCTAAGCTACTGTGTCTGTTTTGGAAGGGGTTTTATGACTGGATGCCCTCCCTAACACCAACCACTCTGCAGAGTGAAATCAGAGCTTTTTTACATGGCACTGGCACAGGCGAGGTTAGTTTTGACATGATTTTTACAGTTAGATGCCCTTCCAAATGCCAACCACTTTACAGTGTGGACTGAATGCTTTTTATGTGCCACCAGCACTAGCAGGGTCACCAAATAACTTGCAAAACAAGGAATTTTGAGAGGGGCAGGGGCATTTGAGGAGAGGAACTTGTGTCAGAGAATGAAAGGTCAGAGAATAACAGAAAATACATGTTGGCATAACTGGTTCAATGTTTTACAGTCATTAGTTAAGTTGAGAAACATTCTGATTCCAGATCTCTTCAGAATTAATGTAATGTGTATTAGCAATATGTAGCTCAGATTAATTGAATAATATTATTGTTCAACAAAAATTAGTCAAAATCTAATGAAGGAAAATTAATTGTAAAATCAAAGATAAAATTAAATGAGATAACAATGATCTAGAAGTAATAAGAATAACTTCAAATGGAAAGTATTATTTGGGAAAGAAGAAACTGAAAAGTTATTAATACAAAATTTTTAAAATATTGTAAGGAATTAATATTTAAATATCCAGAATGCATACAGAAATCAAACATTGTGGTATATCTGTTTCAGAATTTTATTTACTATGTTACAATCATTACGTACCAAAGGAGGGTTTTCCTGAAAGTGTGGTAAGACTGTTGGAGTTAGGAGAGGTAGATATGAAGTTTTGGTGTTTGTCCCTTTCCCGAAAGTGAAAATGAATTAAAAGAGCTACAATCAAGAACAAAGCAAAGATAGAGATTTGGTTTGCTGAAATCTTATTCTTGTATAATATTTGTCATCAGCAGTAACCAATGCATGTGTTAATTAGCTATGCTACTAAATGATTTATTTTCATTCTGTCTCTTATATAATTCAACTACTAAATTGTCTCGCTTATGCAGCATTACGTCTCAATCACTTTTAAACCCACGATAAGGATTTGGAAAACGTTTGCTTGTACAAGGGCAACCTGTTGAAGACTCCACATCCTGAATACAGAAGGAGACATAAGGTGAGAATGTGCACCATTCTGAGGGCCTTCCTCTTGATGGCTTTACAGCACAGTGGACACACTCCTCACTGATGTGAGGCTGTACCTGACTAGTATTCAATCTTTTATATCCTTCTACACATTGAATATACAGATTTCACGAAGCAGGGATAGATACAACTATCTTCACACGATGTACTTCAAATTACTCAACTAAACACGATACAAACTTTCAACAATTCCTACAATTTCTCTCATCTCAACCAATATGCTACTCTTCATAAGACTTTGGCTAGTCCATTCTTTCAATCCCACAGAAGTGTCAATGACTTTCACTACAACACAATCCTAAGTCCATTTCTGGATCATTAGCACTTTTCAAATTGTGATATCATGCAGGTTTAACTTACAATATAATCAGACAGGTACATGTCTCACCAGCCAGGTTTCATCATTCCTTTTCAGTCATATCCAATGGCTGGTTCTCTTTCAAGTTGGTATATCCTTGATGTGAATTGACAGCAGCCACTGTCACAGTCTGGTTCCAACAAAATCTCTACATCCAGTTTCTACAGGAAAATGTACTGCATTCCAACTAGTAATTTCGCAGTCTTCTAGTAGCATCCCATAACACTCATCTTTCCTAACCTGAGCAATACCAATAACGCAATACAATTTGCAATGGAAATTTCTTTATTACTAGTCAGAACACTTACTTCCTATGAAGGATCAAGAATGGTAGTGATGATGATGATGATGATGATGATGATGATGATGATGATGACAATGGCAATAACAATGATATTGACAACAACAAAGATGATTAAGTTCAGGTTATATTTACGCAAAATCAGAATCTGTGACTTGATAAAATGTTGACCAACAAGATACTTCTGTTATTCCGTATAAATTGAAAAACGTTGTCATGTTGCCTTCAGCACGACATTTTTTAATCAGATCCAATGATGGAAATTTTTC
Source organism: Octopus bimaculoides (assembly GCF_046866305.1). Classification (NCBI taxonomy): domain Eukaryota; kingdom Metazoa; phylum Mollusca; class Cephalopoda; order Octopoda; family Octopodidae; genus Octopus; species Octopus bimaculoides. Next base: position 5,195,622 of record NC_142944.1, read on the forward strand.
ACCACCAAGAGCTAAAATTCTAAGGCATGAAGATTTATCCAAGATAGAAGTTCTTAATAGTTCTGGACCAATACTCATCAACAGACTTGGGGTTATCTAATATTTAAAAGAAAACAAAGTAAAAAAAGAAAGTGAAACTGTACATTACAATTTGTTTGTATGATATTATTCAATCAATAATCAATAATCAACATTAATAATTGAAGAATGGTGCATAACATATTGTGGTACCACTGATAACATTTGTTTCAGTTTATATATTTTACTTGTTTTAGTCACTGGACTGTGGTCATGCTGGGGCATCGCCTTGAAGGGTTTAGTTGAACAAAATCAACCCCAATATTTTTTAAATCTCGTACTTATTCATATGGGAACATAAACAAACCGACACTGGTTGTCAAGTGGGGTAGGGTGGACAAACACCAACACACACATACACATGATGGTTTTCTTTCAGTTTCCATCAACCAAATCCACACACAAGGCTTTGGTCGACCTGAGGGTTATGGTAGAAGACACTTGCCCAAGGTGTCATGCAGTGGGACTGAACCAAAGTCCGCATAGTTGGTAAGCAAGCTTCTCAACCACATAGCTACATCTTTGCCAACGTTTCATGAATTTTTTGTTTGCTTTTGATTAGTCATTGAAGAAAAGATGGTGCTCATAACTTATTTCAGAGTCTCTAGGATTTGTAGGAAGAAGGGAAAACTTTGTCAGAAAACTTATCAGAGAGTGGACTGTAACTAAAAGCACCTATGAGCCAAGTGGAACTGGACAATAGATTAAGGGTATCAGTAATATATGTAAAGGAAGGCTTTAAATAGTTTCCTTTTTGACCCTTGAGTATTCAGATTATTCTGTCAGATGTATTTTATTTATTCAAACTGTTTTGAATTAATCATACATTACGTCATGGCTCCAGAATTTTCATGTTGTGATTGGATATTTTTAGAATGGCATTGTTGGGTAGGCGCGAGAAGCTAAATTTTGTCAGTTTGAACATTAAAACAGGTAGAATATTTCAGACAGATGTGGCTGGTTTAAATGCTAAAAGGTTAAATACAACCCACAGAATTATTAGATCTCACAATTATAAAGCAGAAAAATACAGGTTAGTTATAAAGTTATTCCTACAATCCACAACAGTCAACTAATGTCAGTAGATGTTTACAGCAAAATAAACTGAGTTTAACTACCTTTGTCAAGGATATGTTGTAGTGCCAGCTACAGGACACACAAACACACACCTGAAGAGACCAGCAGGTTACCAAGTGAAATGTTTGCTAATATAATATTCCTGTTGCTTATATGAATAGGCACCAACTCATGGTACCTACTTTTAAGTAGGTGGACTGAGCCACATGGAGATTTAAGTTATTTTATCAAGAATAATGTTGTATAACCCTTTGTTCAGTGCTGGTTACAGAATATAAACTGTTGGCAGAGGCTGCAAGATCAGAACCTTAACTACAAGCCTCACATCAAATGATATAGAAAGAAAGATAAGAGAATAATGCTGTTGGTAGGAGAGATTAGAAAGGTAAAGAGGGAAGAGAATGAAATATTATGACTGAATAAATCTAGAAATTACAACTATGAAATCTGTAGCTTTGTTAAGATAGATGCATAATATCTTTAAAATAAAATAACATCAAAGAGATGATCAAGTTTTTATAAACCAGATGAACTCACTATACACATTAATCCAGTTTATTTTGGAATAAGAAAACCAATTGTCACTCCTTGATGTTTTGGTGGAGAGTACAGAAGCAGATGTTAAAATATTAGCAAACTGAAAACTAACAGCCAAAACTCTGCTTAAACTATGATTTTCATCATCAATGTTGTGTTAAGGAAAGAAAAGTCAAATGCCTATAACATTGAACAGAACTGATCAGCAACTGTATATCAAATTATACTGAAAGAATAAGTCATCTGAAAGTCCTTCATCATCAGCATCATCACCATTGTCATCGTCATTGTTGTCATCATCATCATTTTATGTCCATTTTCCATGCTGGCATGAGTTAGATGGTTTGATAGGAGACAGGAGCTGAGAAACAAAATGACTGCACCAATGTTTGGATGCCCTTCCTAATGCCAACCACCTCACAGAGTACACTGGGTACATTTCACATAGCATCAAGTGAAGTTACCAAGTAACTCATGCGAAACCCGTCAACTGTTTGGGGTGTAGTATTGAAAAAGGTCACTACTACATGTCCTCTGCATTCATGGCTCAGGTTTTACCACCATGTAGCATTGCTATTCATACACAGGCATCATACAATCGGCCTTTTACTCTGAGAAAGAGTTTGCATTACCAACAAAGGGCATAATTCTCTGAACTTTCTCCATCCTATTCTTATTCTAACAACTATGCTTTCAGAACATCCTCCTTCACTGCTAATTAGGTCACCTAGGTTACAGAAACTATCTAATATCTTTAAGGATCTTCCTGAGCATTTGAGAAAAGTCTATTTCGTGCACATTCTTATCCGAAAATGCATTCCTGATTTCTGAATAGTGTTGAATGCTAGTAGTTTTCATAGCACCTATATTTGGAAGTCAGAAATATTCTTAGACTCAAATGCTCAAAGTAAATACTTGAAGAAACAGGACAATGAGGAAATCAGAGCTATGTATCTTATCTAAGATGTTGACATATTTCCACTGAGACATACAGATACTTTTAAGTATAAATGTTATGTGTTGCTCATTGGAAGGTATAACATAGTGCATTTTCTTCATATATCTAGCAGATGTGTTTTGGTGCTGTTGAACAAGACAAAGTTGGTGTGTCCCAATTAGAGAGTATTTTGAAAATCTTATTTTTAGAAATAGTATATCCACGGCTTTTTTTGATACCTTAAGTGATATACACTTTTGCTTATTTGGGTCAGACCACCAATCTAAGAATAACTATCTCCCACCTCAAAAGTTCTGGAAAGTTCATGAGAGCTGGTCTTCAGAAGAAAATAAATGTGTTTAAAAGAGAAAGAGTTTTCAGAAGTACAAGCCATTGTTGTAGGGATCAATTAACAGGAGGGAACAAAATAATGCTCTTGACAAAGAAATTGCCATAAAAATTAAATGAAAACATTAAAAATAAAGTATTTTAAATTAAGTTCCTACTAATATATCTCATTACAAGAAAGAAAAATTAATGTCCAATGAAATGAGCAGTGGTTTGCTTGAGAAAAATAAGAATAATACAAGAGGAGTTTTGCAATTGTTATGAAAGAGTAGAGGTTTCTAACTTGTTTCAGGCATTAGAATACGGCCATGCTGGGGCACCACCTTTAAGAATTTTTAGTCAAATGTATTGACCACATTTTGTTTCTTAAAGCCTGGTACTCATTCTGTGGGTCACTTTTGCAGAATTGCTAAGTTTCAGGGATGTAAACACACCAACATCAGTTGTCAAGTGGTGGTGGTAGAGGGACACATGCACGACCGTTGACTGAACACTATTCAATTTTTTTTCTCCATGTTTTTCTCCTTGTCTCCGTATTCTTTCTGTTGAAGAGCGTAGCTCGAAACGTCAAAGACTTTCCGTATTCCCGAGCGTCATACTAATATATACTTTTGTTATTTACACCACCTGTCCTCGTCTGTTGTTATTATTTGTATATTCTCCCATATATATATATATATATATATATATATATATATATATATATATATATATATATGAATATATACAAGAGGCTTCTTTCAGTTTCCATCCAAGATCCATTCACAAGGTTTTGGTCAGCCTGAGGCTATAGTAGAAAACACTTGCCCAGAGTACCATGCTGTGGGACTGAACCCAGAAACATGTGGTTGGGAAGCAAGCTTCTTACCACACGATCACACCTGTGCCTTTCTCATTTGCTACTTGTAAAATGGTACAGAATAATCATACTTACCTGAAGAACTGTTACATGATAGTGATTTCCAAGCATTTTAGCAAGTTTCCAAGGCAAGATTTTTATTTGGTTTGATGTTATTAGTAATCTTGCTCCACAACTTAAAGATGTAAAGATATCAATGATACTTGGGTCAAATGTCAGAGGAGCAGCCAAAAATATCAAGTCATTGGAAGTGATATTAAACAGTTTCCTGGTTGGTTAGAAAAAAAATGACATGGTTCAATAAAATACATATACGAATACAACATTGTCAAACAAATATTATAAATTTCATCATCATTTTATTTCTAATTTCTACGCTGCTATGGATAGTCCTGTTCACACAGCAACAGAAATAAAATCTAGTCTTGTTTAGTGTTGTGTATGTGCGTTGATGGATTTTAGTATCAATTAGATATCATAGTTTTAAAGTTTTATTTAAATAAATATAAACTTTTAATGGTATTTTATATCCTCATCTCAAAACTGAAGAGGTCATCATCATCACCATCGTTTAATGTCCGCTTTCCATGCTAGCATGGGTTGGACGATTTGACTGAGGACTGGTGAAACCGGATGGCTACACCAGGCTCCAATCTAATTTGGCAGAGTTTCTACAGCTGGATGCCCTTCCTAACACCAACCACTCCGAGAGTGTAGTGGGTGCTTTTATGTGCCACCGGCACAAAGGCCAGTCAGGCGGTATTGGCAACGGCCACGCTCAAAATGGTGTATTTTACGTGCCACCTGCACAGGAGCCAGTCCAGTGGCACTGGCAATGATCTCGCTCGAATGTCTTTTCACGTGCCACTGGCACAAGTGCCAGGAGGGTGACATTGGTAATGGTCACGCTCAAATGGTGCTATTTACGTGCCCCCAGCACATCATTGAATAACGTTACATCCTAGTAGTTTGTTTAGCACTTACATTTAGAATTCAGAAACATACATAGAATCAAATACTGAAATGACAATTCTTGCAAATCAAGAAAATTGAATGTAATTTCCTTCCCGCATTTCCTTTTCATGCAGTTTTCTTTATTTTTTTGTGTGTGTGTTTGTTCTTAAACATTTAATAAGCTTTATGATGAAAATGAGGAAAGCAGAGTTATGTATCTTGTGTAAGGAGTAAATTTGTTGCCATTGAGAGTATTGGCCCATAATTTTGTTGTTGATGAGCTTTAAATTGTGAACTCAAGATTGATCCAAACCTGATCAAATGAGAAGAATGAATAATTTGTGATCAGCTATTTTGCTAATCAATCATTAATGATTAAGAAGAAAATGGAAAAAAGAAAAAAAAAGCAGGTTTGAGTGGCCAGTGGTACTCTAATTACATGTGGTACTTTATGAGTTTATATGGTCCATATAATGTCAAGATTGCATAAGCATAACTTTCAACCAAAATTCTGTTACAGAATCTTCAGGCTTGACTGTTAATTTAAACAGCTTTATTTCTTTTCCTCCTTCCTTCATGCTCCTTGCCTCTCAATCAAGATTTGATGTGCTGGGCAATTACTCAATTTATCAAACAATGAAAATGTACAACACAAAATATCATTTTATTGGTGCAACTTGATTTATCATGAACAATATCTCAAAGGCAGTCCTGAAGTTAAGAAATGAGTGACAGGAAGGGCATCTGACAACCTGTCCAACCCATGCTAGCATTGAAAAGTAGATGTAAAACAAAGAGCATGAATATCTCATAAAGCCCATTGCTAGAAAAAGGTTTCCCTTGCCAGAAATAATCCATTCTTAATGCATTTCCTTTGAAAGAAATCTTAGCAATTTGTTTCATCAAACTTCTAAACATAAAATTTTCCATTGAATTTCCTTAAAACCATTGATGCTGCTGCTGTTGCTATAACCATCATCATAAATATTTCAGCATCCAAATAAATTATTAGTCCTTTTTTATCCAGAATATATAAGCAATTTACATTACAAATTCAAATCAGTGTTGCCTTCTCCCCTTAATCAATATTCTCAACCAGTCTTCTCATTAAATTTGCTCTGTAAATTTGCTATATTCACAGTATATGTTTTACTAACATGGAACATCCCACTTTTTAGAGTTTTCATCTAGTTGAATGCATACTATGGTCTGAGTCATAAAATAAGGAAGGTCCCCTGTAACATGATGTGTCAATATAATATTATAAGTTATGTCCCTTTGAGAGAGCCGTAAAAAAAAAATGTCATGACTTAGTATTGACTTCAAATTTTTGGCACAAGACCAGCAAGTTCAGGGAAGGTAGGAAGTCGATTTAATTTACCCCAGTACTCAACTAGTACTTATTTTATCACCCCCGAAAGGATGAGAGGTAAAGTTGACCTTGGCGGAATTTGAACTCATAACCTAAATACAGACAAAATACCACTAAACATTTTGCCCAGTATGTTAACAATTCTGTCAGCTCACCATCTTCATGAGATTTAATATTAAAAAAAAAAAAATGGATAATTAAGACATTGAAATAAAGCAATATGTTTTTTTAAAAAAATCTGTCTGCTTCATTTGTGTAAAACAACAATACACCAGTCACCTACCTCAAATGAATTACATTCGGCACAATAGATTTATGTGGAACTCTCACTATTTTAGGAACTCCTGTAGAACCTGAAGTGCTGATACAATAGGCAAGATGGATGGAATACTTCTGTCGATTTACTCCATTCAGTTTTATGACAATCAACTGCCATTCAGGAATCAATACTAACACTTCTGGATTTAAAAGAAATAAAATGTTTTCTATATCCTGAAAAATTAAAATAAACTAGTTTATTGTTTGTGTAGTAACATATTTTACTGATAATTAAAAATATACAATGGAAATACATAAATCCTTTAACGCATTGTTACGTGTGTTTCCACAAACCTCATGCCTTACTTGTTGTATTCCCCATTCATAGGATATTACGAATGTGATTTGCAAAATCCATGGATTTTAAGGGGAATCTTAATACATGTTTGTTTTCTCAGGGAAAAGTTTTGTTTGTGTTCTGGCTGCATGTATCAAATGTTTAACTAAGGGATATTTATTAATTTACATCAGTCAGAAGGATCTGTGGGGTCTATGGGTGGTTCCTGTTACTATTTTGACTTATCATAAATATATATGGGGGGTAGGGATATATGTAGTACATCACTTTGTATTTAGATCTGTGCAAGTGGGCATGTGTGGATAGGGAGAATAAAATCACATATGCACTGAATTGAAAACAAAGAAATTCACAACCATTTTCTTTCACTTTGCTTATATTATTGATTTCTACTCTCTCTTTTCCTAACGTCAACCACTTTACAGAGTGTGCTGGGTGCACCACCACAAGTAATTTTCACCACCAGAAGGACCAGCCTCAACACTTTTCCTGTGCAGTATAGGTCGTCTTGAGTACAGCAAGGCACCAAGCATTTCAATCCTTTGTCATCTCACCCGAAAGGTTCAGCGTCCTGAGGTCATTCTTCAGTACTTCATTCCATGTCTTCCTGGGTCTCCCATTTCCTCTTGTTCCATCTTTTAGAGATTGGCATTTCTTTATGGAGCTGTCAGCATCCATCTGCATCACATGACCAAACCAGCACAGTCTTCTCTCTTGCACACAGCAACTATTTCTTCTTATGCCTAAATTCTCTCTCAAAACACTAGCACTTTGTCAAACATGTACACTTACATTATACATCCAGCAGAGCATACTAGCCTCATTTCATTCTAACCTTTGCATGTCCTCTACATTCAGGGCCCACGTCTCATTAACCATGTGGAATTGCTGTCTGTATACATGCATCATACAATTCTCCTTTCACTGCGAACAGAGGTGACAACTCTCTGAATTTCCTCCACCCTACTCTTATTCCAGCTATCACACTCTCTGTGCCTTCTCCTCCTTGTTAATTTTATATATATATATATATATATATATATATATATATATTGCCCCTGGACTGGCTTGTGCGGGTGGCACATAAAAGACACCATTTCGAGCGTGGCCGTTTTCGTGCGGGTGACACGTAAAAGCACCCACTACACTCTCTGAGTGGTTGGCGTTAGGAAGGTAGAAACTCTGCCAAATCAGACTGGAGCCTGGTGTTGCCATCCGGTTTCACCAGTCCTCAGTCAAATCGTCCAACCCATGCTAGCATGGAAAGCGGACGTTAAACGATGATGATGATGATGATGATGATATTATATATGTATGTATATATTATACACACATACATTTATTGACAATTCCACCCGCAATCCAAGTCTACACAATAGGATATCACCTGAAACTGTGTGGCTGTAGAAAAAAATCTCTTAACCACAGATGTATATCTGCACTTACACATAAACAAATCTTTATCTTAATTAAAACATTAATGAAAAATAAAGCTGAAAGTGATGCTTGTTAACGATCAAATATTTTAAATGTGAAGGCAAAACAAAACATTTAATCCCAACAAGAAAATGGGCCATGCTTGAAATTATATTTCTGCAGTCTTGATATGGTAATTGCTACCTCTTTAGATTTAGAAAATATACAAACCTTCAAATAAGAAATGTCAACAACAACAACAGCGGAATTAAGTGACTTCAAAGCCTTCAGGATAAACTTCTCAGCACCAGGTTCAAAGAAGTAAAATGCAGCTGGAACCTGAAGTATTCTGAAACACATAGTGAAAGAGATAGATTCATACATTGGCAGAAGAAGGGAGAACCAAAATCAACTGATACTGGCAGATTATGTGAAATACAATTTACAACAGAACATTCTAAGATTCAAAGAAACTGTGAAGCAAAATTTTGTATAATTTGTTGAGATTTCTCAAGGAAGTCAAATAACAATATATAGGGGTTGTATATTGCCTGTTCAAATAACTCATTCATGTTTAGAAAGATACTCAATACATTAAAAGGATATCATCATTTAAAGTCCATGTTCCACACTACCACAGAATCTAATGGGTCCAAGGACTGCATTGCACTCTACTGTCAGCCTTGGTATGGTTTCTACAGCTGAATGCTTTTCCTAATGCCAACCACTTGACAGTCTCCACTAGGTGCTTTTCTTGCACCACCAGCATTAGTGAGGTCATCATGCAGCTTACAAGACTATAAAACCTAAGGGGAGGGGATTTATGCTAGCAGATGAAGATTAAGGTATGAAAGAAGAGGATGGAGTAGAGTAGGTTCTTGTTGTAGGAGAACCACAGAGCTATTTATATCTAGGAAACAGCTTTTTTAAAAAGTAAAAACAGCCATAATATAATTAAGTTGAAGTAAATATCTACCCAAGTTATAAAGTTATAAATACCCAAGTAAAAATTAAATTATTCATAACATACCCAAGTAAAATAGCTGGTGTAGTTTCATTTGTATGCATACAGATTCCTATTATTTCATCATCAAATCCGTAGTTTCTCAAAATGGTAGCAATCTGTAAGAAAATGTTTGAAAAACGTTAACTAAACTGCTTAAAAATATACAAATAACAATTTAATTCAAAGTAGTGATTAAGCCAGAGGATGTTTCTCAATAATAGATAGTAGTTACATCTACCTCACCACTCAAGTAGCATACTTACTATTATTGCTCTTAAAGATAATGAGTTACTGTTATTTTCTGTTGGAGCTTTTAAGCAAAAACACCTTAAATTTCTTTATCATTTTTCATGGATTCCTGGTTTTGTTTCTAGTTTATTGCTGCAGCATTTAAGCCAGCCACATCAAGCCCAAATATTTCACTTGTCTTATGTCAAAACCAGTTAAATCCAGCTGCTCACACCTACCATACCAAAAATTCTACCTATCATTCCAAAAATAAACAATTTCCTCATCAAAATCCCGAATTTATGAGATGATAAATGATTAATACAAAACAATGTGAATAAATAAACATTATATTGGACAGAGTAACCTGAATGCTAAAGGTTAAACTCTTCTGACACACACACACTCACACACACACACACACACACACACACGCACACATATTTTAGTCTAAGAAACAAAGGAAGGTGTCCATTCTTTTTGTAGGTCTCTCTTCCATTAACATGTAGACTGTTACTCGGAAGGAAAAATCATCATCATTTAACATCCTCTTTCCATGCTGGCATAGGTTGAATGGTTTGACATGGAGCTGACCAGCAGGGAGCTGTCCATACCCCAACTGTCTGTTGGGGTATGGTTTCTACGGCTGGATACCCTTGCTAATGCCAACCACTTAGCAGAGTATCCTGGGTGCTTTTTATATGCCACCAGCTATCTCATTATTCATGTACCATACTAGCATAGTCCATCATACTTTGGATGGTACCTAGGTATACTGAGAAGATTTGTTATATTCCTGAGAGGAGAATGAGAAAATACCTGAGGACAGTGGACTGCACTCACAAGAATATAAACATATTAATAAACATCAAAGTAAAATTAATTAGTGTAATAATAGACATAGGAATATAAGTGCTTATAACAAAGACAGGAGTAGAATAAATAAGGAATCGACAGTCTACAGAGTGAATAACCAAAATTCCAGTTAAGGAAGCAAATTGTCTAAGTATTTCAAGTATTTCTCTTGAAAACCCTGACAAATATCTGAAAAATTCAGAAATTAGACCTTAATTAGGTATGAGTGAGCAGACCAAATATAATAACAAATTTAACCCTGGAAATAATGGTTGCACATCCCATAACTCTAAGAAAACCAATGTATGTAAAACCAACCAAACTAATATAAATAACAACAAACCAATAGAACTAGAGTATGTAAAAGAAATATCACATGGTTTAATACCCTCTATAGAATTTGGGTAGCTATAAGTATTCCAGGAATTTTCTTTAGAGCATTAGATAAGCATTCTTCTATAGTAACAGATATAATGACATATACAATAGATATACCATGAAATTTGTGTATCCCACTACATCTAGTCTAGTGGATAACATAGCTGAAATCAACAGTAAGGAATAAAATACCATTAGGAATATTAAATGTACTTTTAATTATTCAAGGAGTAAATAAATCCAGGTCATCTACAATATAAAAATATAAAAAATGATAATGATGGTAATGCAATATCTCTTCATAGTAATAATACTTATGCTAATAAAATAAAGTCATGACAACAAACTTAATAGTATGTGCAGCTGTAAGGACCATCAGAAATGCCCTTTAAATAACCAATGTTTGATGGATGATTTAAAGTATAAATGCACTGTTAAAACACTGAAAATCTATTATTACACAGGAGTGGTTGGTGTTAGGAAGGACATCCAGCTGTAAAAATCCTGCCAAAACAGTCACAGAAGTTTGGCCTGGCCAGCTCTTGTGAAACTGTTCCACCCATGGAAGCATGAAAGGCGGATGTTAAACAATGATGATGATGATGATGATATTCACTTTTTTAAATACAAAAGAAAAGAACAATGCACTTTATTGGCTAAGTTCATTTGGGACCCCAAGGAGATATCAACTACTCAATTTTTTGGTCATTTATAGGTAGTGTTCTTCCATACAGAGAGGGTGGCAGTATCTATAATATGTTGGAAATTCTCAAATGTAGGTCTAATTTAATTAATTATCATAATTTGTAATTAATCTGCTGTTGTCACTTATTTAATAAAGCCTTCTAAAAATTTTCACATAAAAATTCCACATAGGCGCAGGTGTGGTTGTGTGGTAAGAAGCTTGCTTCCCATGGTTCCAGGTTCGGTCCCACTGTGTGGCACCTCAGACAAGTGTCTTCAACTATAGCCTTAGGCCAACCAAAGCCTTGTGAGTGGATTTGGTAGACAGAAACTGAAAGAAGCCTGTAGTATATATATATATATATATATATATATATATATATATATATATATATATATATATCAGTATATTTCCATTTGATGTAGTTTAAACCTATTTGTACCACTGTCCTGACATGTCAAGGGGTCATCAGTGATGGAGAGAAAGGAATTTACTAGATACACCAGAATTTCAAAGGGATGGCAGTTTATTACTACAATCTTAGAAGTATCAGTATATACCTGTGTCTCTGTTTATCCCCCACTACTGCTTGACAACTGGTGCTGGGGTGTTTGCATCCCTGTAAGTTAGCAGTTTGGCAAAAAGAGACCGATAGAATAAGTACCAGGCTTAAAAAATAAGTCCTGGGGTTGATTCATTCGACTAAAAATTCAAGGTGGTGCCCCAGCATGGCCACAGTCCAATGACTTAAGCAAGTAAAAGATAAATGCTAGCTAACTTATATTGATTCAACTACATTCATGGTAGTGTTCTTACCCTATTAATTCTCTCACACCTGACTTGAATTATTTCTTGTGTAACCTACCAATCACTTAACTAATGTATCTAATTTATTTGTAGTGGACCTCATATCATCTTGACCTGATTACCAAGGTGGGCATTAATTTATTCCCTGCTTCCATTCTAACAAACCCACACCTGCCCATTCCATTTTATTTCCTTTCAAATCTCTCATCTCTAAACAAATCTTTATTCTACAATTTCTCTCTTTACTGATATTTCTGAGATTGTAGTAACAAACTGCCATCCCTTTGAAATTCTGGTGTATCTAGTAAATTCTTTTCTCTCCATCCCTGACGACCCCTTGACATGTCAGGACAGTGGTACAAACAGGTTTAAACTACATCAAATGGAAATATACTGAGATATCCATTCAAACATTCATGGAGTCAATGTTTGACATTTAATTTCTAATCTAATATCCTGCAACATAACATCCCTCAATATATCTCCTGCAAGTAACTTCATTAATTAATTAATTGCTGTATGGATTTACAAAGGTCTTTAAGATCTTGCAGATAAGTGAGATCGTAGTTGTGGCTGATGCCAGTGTTGCGTAACAGGCATGTAAAAAGCACCCTTCAAATGTTGGGTGATATGCTATGCCTGAGAAGACTTGTTAAGCCAAGTGAAGTTGTAGTTATGGCCAATACCAGTGCTGTCTAACTGGCATCCATGCCGGTGGCATGTAAAAAGCACTGTTTGAGTGTTGGGCCTCACAGAGACAATGACAGGTAAGTGAGACTTTTGGTGATATACCAACCTTGTGTAGACCTGTCAAACCAAGTGAAATTGCAATCATGACCGATGCCAGTGTCACATCGATGGTACCCATGCTGGTGGCACATAAAAAGCATCCACTACACTCCTGGAGTGGTTGGTGTTAGGAAGGGCACCCAGCCATAGAAACCTTGCCAAATCAGACTTACCAGTTTTCAGTCAAACCATCCAACCCATGCCAGCATTGAAAGCAGACATTAAATGATGAAGATAATGATTTACACAATGTTTATATGTACAAAGCAATGTGTCAATTGATGAAATGATTCCATAAACTATTGAAATATTTGTAACCTTTAATAAAGTTGATGTCATACCATCATCTTCATTCCTTCATTTCTTTACTTTTACACTCTGTGATAAATATACAAATAAACTGAGTGGTGAGTTTCCTTTGGATTAAATAATCATTATGGATTCTGATTTTTCTCTTTTGACATTCTGTTGGCCAGGTTTCTACATGAAATTCATGTAGATTTCTACAATCCTTACATTCACTAACTATGCAATACATCCATCCATCTTCTATATAATTGTGAGAGAGTTGTGGCAGTAGAGCCCTCCATAAAGTCCTATCAGAAGTGACTGTCATTACACTATCCAGCTGGACTCCCATGTGTGACCACCTGAGACAATGGATATAATCCAACCATCTCATTTCTTTATATGCAATATTCTAGAACGTATGTGTTTAGAAAGCTGAATAACAAAAGTGTTTATACACAACATGAATACTTCTTTCCAAATGTTTGGCATTCCGTTTCTCAAAAAAGATTTTTTAAATACTTAATAACTTTAAATATTGTGTCTGTGTAAAGTAATTTTCGCAAAAACTTGTATATACCTACACACATGAGGTGAGTCAGAAAGTAATGCATGTATGTATGTATGTATGTATGCGTGTATGTATGTGTGTGCATGTGTGTGCGAAAGTGCCCTGAGAGAAATGTTGGACACAAGAAGCATCGGACGTGGCATGCAAGAGAGACATTTGTGTTGGTATGGTCATCTACTATGGATGGATGAGGAGGGCTGTGTGAAGAAGTGCTATAACAGTGGAAGGAATCAAGGGCAGAGGGAGACCCAGAAAGACATGGGATAAGGTGGTGAATCATGATCTTCGAACATTTGGCCTCACAGAGGCAATGACAAAAGACCGAGACCTCTGGAGATATGCTGTGACTGAGAAGACCCGGCAAATAGAGTGAGTTCACATCTGTAGCGTATGCCAGTGTCACATAACCAGCCCACTCAAAAAGTACCTTGAATCACAGGGCAACATGCTTGAGTCAAGTACATCAAAATCAAAATCAAATCAAATAACAATCAAATGGAAATTGTAGTTGTGGTACCCAAAGCGGTGGCACGTAAAAAGCACCATCCAAATGTGGCCGATGTCAACCCCACCTTGACTAGTTCCTGTGCTGGTGGCACATAAAAAGCACCATCTGATCATGGTCAATGCCAGCCCCCTCTGGCCTCTGTGCCAGTGGCACATAAAAAAGCACCCACTACATTCTCAGGAAGGGTATTAGGGCATTAGGAAGGGCATCCAGGTGTAGAAACACTGCCAGATCAGACTGGAGCCTGGTGCAGCCTTCTGGCTTTCGAGATCCCAGTTGAACCGTCCAACCCATGCCAGCATGGAAAACGGATGTTAAATAATGATGATGATGTGTGTGTGTGTGTGTGTGTGTGTGTTTGTATGTGTGTGTGTGGGTGGGTGGGTGGGGGTGCTTGTGCCACGTAAAAAGCACTAAGTCCACTCTGCTGAGTGGTTGGTGTTAGGAAGGGCATCCAGCTGTAAAAATCCTGCCAAAACAGTCACAGAAGTCTGGTACAGGCTTCTGCCTGGCCAGCTCTTGTGAAACCACCCTAACCCATGCTAGCATGAAAGGTGGACGTTAAACGATGATGATGATGATGATGATGATGATATATATATATTTTCTTTATTTGTGAATTAAGGCTACCATTGGTTTCATGTTAGGAAGAGTAGGAAAATATCCAAGTATCTTAATTTTTCAAGTCAATCACGTGGAGAAAGGTGTTTGCCCCCATTCTTAACATAAAACCAATGGTAACCTTAATTCACAAATAAAGAAATTGTTTAACCATCAATGCAGTGTTGAGCACTCATTTCAATGTTCTACATTTACATGTGTGTGTTTGTGTATATATATATATATTATTGGCATAGGACTCTAACTTGCCAGCTCCTGTCAGATCATCCAACCCATGACAGCATGGAAGACAGGCATTAAATGATGATGAATATATAACATACATTATACATTTTTTACAATATATATTGTATAATATTAATAGGACATTGTCCTCCAGGTTGTTTATTTCTGCTAGTATTCGCCATACTTGTTTATACAAAACTGTGATGTAAAACTAAATAAACCCTGAGACTCTGATTTCTCTACAACCCAGAGAACCCAATGCCAGTTAT
Source organism: Octopus bimaculoides (assembly GCF_046866305.1). Classification (NCBI taxonomy): domain Eukaryota; kingdom Metazoa; phylum Mollusca; class Cephalopoda; order Octopoda; family Octopodidae; genus Octopus; species Octopus bimaculoides. The sequence continues at coordinate 5,211,046 of NC_142944.1, forward strand.
AACCAAAAAAAAAAAGAGTCAGCACCTAGACATCTAACTAAACTTCCAGAACGGCTAAATATAACCTGAATTTTTTGCTGCTGTGAAAATAAGGAATTTACTTGTCCTTTACCAGGAGAGATGTAATGTTGCACAGCAGTTTAGGTATGTATGGTTATTAAAGCAAAGCACCACAGAGTACAACATCAAGCTGAAAATCTTAGAAGTTCAAGCTTTATTTTAATTACAGCAGAAAATGCAAATTATGTTTAGTTAGGAAAAGAATCATTAAAATATTCTCAGCACCTGGACAGCTACTTAAACTTCAGGTACGAGATTTTCAGCCATTGCTCACATGATTGCAAGTACATATTATCTTACCTACACGCATCACCATGACTATAATCATTAGGTTCTCCCCCTTTGGCCCTCTTACTGTCACATCCTGAGAATCCAGCAAAGTCCTTACCTAAAACATGCACAAATTTACGCACATACACATGGGCACCCAAACATGGACTTAAAGATTTAGACATCTGCTAACCAGCACAAAAGGAAAACCCTACACCTATACCAACTCCTTAACACACACTGCATATACTTTCACCCACCAGATTCTTGCTGCAATACAGACATCTCAGATACTTTAGAACCTAGGAACATGATTCTTGATAAAGCCTTTACACATTTGTCTCCCATGACTTTGTTCTTTCTTCTTTCACAGTGCTTACAAACCAGATGTAACATTTTTCACCTCCAATAACAGAGAGCAGTTACCATATCTTTTCTATATTTGTCATCTCTGAAGAGTGTGTCATGTTAGTCAACTGACCTGGTATCTAATATATGGTTATCTAATACCCAGTGCAAAACCAATTGGTAAGATTGCTGAAATGATTCTATAATATTGTACACTTTGACAGAAAAAAAAGCAGGAATGAGAAAATTCCCCATGACTAAGTTTCTTTGTGTGTGTGTGTGTGTATGAGAGAGAGGGAGAGAGAGAGATGGGGTACTAGGGAGTGGGGAGATAAAAGAATAAGACCAGGTATTTTGCTATGGAGGAGATACATGGCTGCTTCAGATTATTAGATTGAGTATTAGTTGTTGGAAATATGATGATAAAAAAGAAAGATGGTAAAAATGGTGTGTGAAAATAAACTCTCACAGTTGGTGAGCATAAGAGAGTTTTATGAGCTTTATCTTTGATTTCAGTTTGGACAGGTCAAATAGATTAGCACCAGGTCTTGTTAGTACTGATACACCAGTGTTTATATTACTAAATGCATTCTCAACAGCAGCAGAGAGGTATGTACTGAAGAGGGTAGGAGTCATGATACAACCCTGATTAACATCATTTGTAACTTCGAATGGTCAGATAGTTCATTGTTTATGCTGACCCTAGCATTCATACACTGATAGAAACCATTCACAAGTTCAACAAACTTCTCAGGACACCCATAGGACTCAAGGCCTGCCATAATCCTGCTTTATTCACTGTGTGAAATGCTTTTTTAAAATCAATGAAGCTATTATATGTCGGTGTATTCTGTTCCATGCATTTCTCTTGAATTTGATGATGTGTTTAGGGAGGATTTCCAAGGAAATTCTATTAAGAATGAGTGTTCAGGAGTATTCTAGCAAATATTTTCCTGCAATTGAATGTAGGGAAAATCCCTGATAGTTCCCATAGTCAGTCCTATCTCCTTTCTTAAAAATGATGACTAGATTAACATCCTCCTATTCTTGTGTGATCTCCTTTTTTTGACCACATTTTATTCATAATTTCCAGAGAAGCTGTTTTGCTCTTTCCCCAGGATGTTTAAGTAGCTCACCAGACAGTTGGTCTACTCCAGGCGTTTCACCATTTTTTAAGCTGATATATTGAGCAGTCAGTTTCTTCATCCACCCAGTTGGGATTTTCCAGAACCAATTGATTGAACTTAGGCAAATGACTGAGGGTACCCTGAGCAGTATGTTGAAGAGGTCAGCCCAACATGAGATCATTTCTGGACTTATGGTCAGAAGTTTTTCATCAGCTGATTTAAGTCATGTTGAACTTTTGGTTCTAGAATCCCAGTCTTTCTTTAATCCCTTATAAAATCCTTTGAAAGGCTATTCTATATTAATAAAGATTCTGATCACCTGCCCTGTATACTTAAGAACATGGTTAGTGAAACAGGTAAGTTTCCTCCTTGTCATTCATTTATTCATTTATTAATTTTGTGACAGACCCTGCAAACGGACAGAGACTTAGAGACAAGTTACTTGAAGCATTTAACGAAATAGAAGGGGATATAGCATCATACAACGTGGAAGACAATTGGAGATTTCTGCGGGACAACCTGTTGAAAGCCACCGACCAGATTTGTGGGTGGTGTAAGGTCCCCTCCCAACCCAGAGTAACGTGGTGGTGGAACAAGGAGGTAGACAGGGCTATTAGACAAAAGAAACAAGCTTGGAAGGACTGGAAGAACGGTGGTAGCAGGGAATTGTACCAATGTGCCAGAAGGGAGGCTAGGCGACAGGTTTATTTAGCCAGAGGGGAAGCAGATAAGGAAAGATTTGCCAATGTTCTGCGCCGTGAGGACCAAAGACTCGAGGTATTTCGGGTTGCAAGACAGTGTAGGAGAGAGAATAGTGATGTTGTAGGAGAGAAATGTGTTCGCATGGATGATGGTACGCTTGCATTAAATGAGGATGCAAAGAAAGAGGTCTGGAGATGCCACTACGATAGATTGCTTAATAAAGAGAATGAATGGGAGAAAGAGAGCCTGCCTTATGTCGACCCAATAGAGGGACCAGCTATCCGAGTTGATAGTACCAGGGTAGATAAAGCAATTAAGAGTATGAAGACCGGGAAAGCCCCCGGCCCATCAGGAATCACTGCAGAGATGCTCAAAATATCTGGCAGTGTTGGCTATAGCCTAGTCACCCGTATTACGAACCAGGTGATACACGAAGGAGTCATACCCTATGACTGGTGTAGCAGCATCATAGTCAACTGCTACAAAGGTAAAGGGGACGCTTTAGATACAAATAATTACAGAGGCATCAAGCTGTTAGATCAGGTTATGAAAGTTACAGAGAGGGTCATAGCCCAACTAATTAGGGAGCGAATCAATTTAGATGAGATGCAGTTTGGGTTCGTGCCAGGTAAAAGCACTACTGATGCCTTATTTCTAGTGAGACAGTTGCAAGAGAAATACCTAGCCAAGGATAAACCTCTGTACCTGGCTTTCATTGACATGGAGAAAGCCTTTGACAGGGTCCCCCGATCCCTTATCTGGTGGTCAATGAGGAAACTTGGGATAGAAGAATGGCTAGTGAGAGCTGTGCGAGCCATGTACAGAGATGCGGCCAGTAAGGTGAGGGTTGGAAATGAGTACAGCAATGAATTCCGGGTAGAGGTAGGGGTCCACCAAGGTTCCGTCCTCAGCCCCCTATTATTTACCATAGTCCTCCAGGCAATCACAGAGGAGTTCAAGACAGGTTGCCCCTGGGAGCTCCTCTATGCTGATGACCTTGCCCTAATTGCGGAGTCACTATCAGAACTAGAGGAGAAGTTTCAGGTGTGGAAGCAAGGTCTAGAATTGAAGGGCCTTAGAGTCAACCTAGCTAAAACCAAAATCCTAATAAGTAGGAAGGTAGATAAAACACAAACCCCTTCAGGTAGATGGCCCTGCTCAGTATGTAGAAAAGGAGTAGGTAGTAACTCTATAAGATGTACCCGGTGCAAGCTATGGACACATAAGAGGTGCAGCAACATCAAAGGCAGGTTAACTAGCAAGTTAGTTTTTGTTTGTGGCAGATGTTCAGGTGCAATAAAGACTGCAAACAAACAGGAAACAACTTCTATCTCATTCCAGGGTGAAAAACTAGAGGTAGTCGATAGCTTCCGCTATCTGGGCGACCAAGTTAGTAGTGGGGGTGGGTGCGCTGAAAGTGTAGCTGCTAGAATAAGAATAGCCTGGGCAAAGTTTAGAGAGCTCTTACCCCTGCTGGCGACAAAGGGACTCTCACTCAGAGTAAAAGGCAGACTGTATGACGCATGCGTACGAACAACCATGCTACATGGCAGTGAAACATGGGCTGTAACTGCTGAGGACATACGTAAGCTCGCAAGGAATGAAGCCAGTATGCTCCGTTGGATGTGTAATGTCAATGTGAATACCCGTCAGAGTGTAAGTATCTTGAGAGAAAAGCTGAACATTAGAAGCATCAGTTGTGGCGTGCAAGAGAGACGATTGCGCTGGTATGGACATGTGGTGAGAATGGAGGAGGATAGCTGCGTGAAAAAGTGCCACACCCTAACAGTTGAGGGAACCCGTGGAAGAGGTAGGCCCAGGAAGACCTGGGCTGAGGTGGTGAGGCAAGACCTTCGTACATTGGGCCTCACCGAGGCGATGACTACGGACCGAGACCTTTGGAAATGGGCTGTGCGTGAGAAGACCCGGCAAGCCAAGTAAGATCGTTGCCAGTGCCCCTGGACTGGTTCTTGTGCGGGTGGCACATGAGATGCACCATTTTGAGCGTGGCCGTTGCCAGTACCGCCTGACTGGCTCCTGTAGGATTTTCGAGCGAGATCGTTGCCAGTGCCCCTGGACTGGCTTGTGCGGGTGGCACATAAAAGACACCATTTCGAGTGTGGCCGTTTTCGTGCGGGTGACACGTAAAAGCACCCACTACACTCTCTGAGTGGTTGGCGTTAGGAAGGGCATCCAGCTGTAGAAACTCTGCCAAATCAGACTGGAGCCTGGTGTTGCCATCCGGTTTCACCAGTCCTCAGTCAAATCGTCCAACCCATGCTAGCATGGAAAGCGGACGTTAAACGATGATGATGATGATGATGATGACATTCATTTGCTGTTGCATTAATTTTTGATTTTTAAAATTTTAATTCTAATTTTCATCACTTGTAACATATTATTTCTGGTAAGGTCTTTCTCATTCTCTGTATTTCCAGAATTTTAAAGGATTGACACTATCCAGTTTTTAATTCTAATTTGATTTCTACATGCCTCAAAGTAAATATATCTTTCCACTACAGTCAACCACTTTCATCCAACAGATTCCCATTATTTTCAAAAGCAGTTGCCTAGGCCAATCAGCATTCAATGTTTATTCAATGAGTTGTCATCATGAATACTTATAAACCACAAACACTCATAAACCATTGCAGTGTTCTAAATACTCACAACTGTCTGATGATCAGTTATGTGAAACTCTGGGTAAAAGTCTGCAAAGTCTTTTCAGCTACACACATACACACATGCATCTTTGGCAAAAAAATTCTTAAAAGTAAATATTTTATTTTATTTCTTTTGATGTGGGGGTGAGATTTGAAAACCTCCTGTTCCTATATATAAATACAGGATCAATTTCTTAATTTCTTTTGACTCACCTATTATTATTACTACCAATATACTATTTTGTACACTACCAAAAACACACACAAACACATACACACATGTGTGTGTGCACGCATGTGTGTATATGCACACACACACACACATATATTCTCTATAGTTTTTCTGTTAGAATATATGTATTTGTAACAAATATCGACAGAATTCCAAACACCAACTCACTGCATAGGAATTGAATTCAAAATCACTGTTTAGATGTAAACAGAATTAAAACATCAAACACAATTTTCTTTCAAGTGACTCGCCATTCAGATCTCGAAACATTAAGAATGCATTTTTATTAGTAGATAGTGAAAAAAAAACCCAAAAAACATTAGAATCTCAGTGTAGTAAACATTTTTGAATAAACAACATATGAGAATCTCATTTACAATTCTGTCTTTGGCACTTATTTTTTTAGCAAACCATTGGCTATAAACATATGGTTTGTCTGGTAAGAGACCAGTGGTTGTGACACATCTAAAGTTAACTTGCTGCAAGAATTTACAGCTACTATCATTACAAAACACACATCTCACAAGAACTGTTTTCGCTTGGTATTCATTTCTTTTCTGTCATTTGTAACAACAGTGTTGTTTTGGGTTCTTTGTGGTTTTCGTCAATGCATGTTGAAATCTTTAAAGAAAATTTTTGAAGTATCACATAGATGTAATTCTTGACACTGAATCTGAATTTGTTATTCATTTATTCCAGAAAAATTTCGCAAAAATTTTACAGGTGTTCAAAGCTTGATAATTTTCAGAATTTTCAGCCAATCAGAAAACCACGTTTGCTGCCTCATTCATCATCAGAGGGGAGGGGACACTGGCATGTCAAAACATTAAACTAGCTACAGTAAACAGTGAAAAACATTAAAACATTTTCTTTTCTTTTTTTCTTTTACTCATTTATTTGTTTCAGTCATTTGACTGTGGCCATGCTGGAGCACCGCCTTTAGTCGAGCAAATTGACCCCAGGACTTATTCTTTGTAAGCCTAGTACTTATTCTATTGGTCTCTTTTGCCGAACCGCTAAGTGACGGAGATGTAAACACACCAGACACACAAACATATACATACACATATAGATACATATATACGATGGGCTTTTTTCAGTTTCTGTCTACCAAATCCACTCACAAGGCTTTGGTATACAAAACTTAATCCATACACCAAATTTGAAAACAATTTGAGTAAAATTGTGGACAGTGATGAGAACCACAAAGATCCTTGTTTTGTTAACAAGAAAAAAATATTTTTGTATTTGGACTTCACAAAGATTTTCCCCTGTCAACCAAAATATTCTTGCATTACACTGGTAATCCACATCTCAAGAACACTACACACAGCTTTTCACCAAATTCCAAACCCTCAACCTTATTAATGATGACCAAAGCTTCAATATTCCAAAGAGTCCCCACATTCTAGACATACAATCCAACTGTGAGATCTATCTACATAGAGGTACAATTCTTGACTCTGCTCATAAACTCAGGTAACGCTTGCACTTCATTTGTGAATGTCACCCTTCCGCCAGACATCCTGCTGAAGAACTGAGGTTTGGTAGCATCTATATCTGGCATTGTCTTATATGAAATGTTCAAGTCAGTGGTAATTAAATGAATGTCAGAGTCAAAGCAGCAACAACTGCACCAACTGTTCATCACTGAAGAGCCAAATGACAAAACAAAAAAACATCACAGTTCTCCCATGTATGAAGCAGTTACTGGGAGATAACCCCATGGATGTAGTTATCTTAAAGCAGGCTTTTCACCAAGTGATTGCTGACTACTGTGCAATATTTCTGAGCTGCTACCAAAGAGTCAATGGCCATTGAAAATAATCCAGCCACTCACTTTGTGACTCATATCATCACAGATCAACCATTATGTTTTTAACCCAAACTGCAATAACTTGTTCCTGATTCTGCTAAGATTGCCAAAGCAAAGTTTAAGCACATACTGGAACTGTACATAGTTTGTCCGTCCAGCAGCAACTGGTCTTCATCCTTTCATATAATTCCCAACAAATCTGCAGATGATGAGTGGACTTGTCATGGCCATCACTTCTTAATCATGCACAAAACTCAACAAATACCTTGTCCCTTATTTACAGAAATTCTCTTCTACTCTTTATGGTGCTAGAGTGTTTTCAAAAATTAATCTGATCCAGCACACAATCAAATTCCCATCGAGCCAGAAGATATTCCTAAAATGGCCATTACAACTCCTTTCAGGCTTTTCGACTTTCCCAAAATGCCATTTGGTTTATGCAGTTCTTTATTAATTTTCTAATATTTCATAGATAATGTAGTCCAGGGTTTACTCTGTGTCTATCTTATATTGATGACTCATTTGTTGCCAGCACTACCAAAGGTGACCATGAAAAGCATCTGCAACTAATTTTCGATCATCTCTCTCACTTCAGTAAATGCCTTTGTGGGACTTCTTCTTTAAATTTTCTGAGACACTGTATCAATGAAAGAAGAATTCATTCTCTCAATGACATAGTTAAATCAATTTTAGATTTTCACACTCTTCAAGAAACTAAGGAAGTTTATCAGTCCGATTCATTTTCATCGTTGGTTTAAAACCCACTGGGTGGAATTTCTGCAACTCCTCACAGAAAGTCAAAGCAACTGCTTTCTTTCTTCTCCAAGTGATTCAAACCAGTTGAAATGAAATACAGTACTTTTAGCCAAGAATTGCTACCAAAGTACCTCGGTGTGAAACATTTCTGGCATAACTGGAAGACTCTCTATTCTCTATCTCTACTAATCACAAATCTCTCATGTATTGCATTCTAAACCTGAGTATCATTCACTGAGGGAAATTTGTTACCTCAATTTCATATCCCAATACACCACAGATATTAATTACATTAAGGGCTCAGATAAATCAGCAGTTGATGCACCTTCTTGTGTCCACATTAATGCACTGTATACCACTGCCTTTATAAATCGTCAAGAGTTAACCGTCAATCAGGGAAAAGATGAAGAACTCAAACTTCAAAATTCTTCCTCTCTTTCAAACTTCATCCTCTATCCTCTTTTCCAGGTTATATTTGGTGCAACATCTCTGCTGGCCACAAAGGCCCATATGTACATAAAAAGCACAGACATTTGGGGTATTTTCCTGCTCTGCACAACCTATCATATCCTGGCGCAAATCCCACTTTGAAGCTGATAACATCCCATTTCGTGTGACCTGGTATCAACAAATATATCAAGGAATAGGCCAAGAGTTATGTCCCTTGTCATATGGCGAAAGTTCATCGCCACAGACTATCGCTACCGTTTTAGAATTGCAAATATCTCAACCTGTGTGGATCGGCTTTCTCAATGGTCTGAAGCCATCCCTCTATGAGATACTGTTACACTTCAACATTGAATTGCATGATTTGGTACGCCTACTACAATCACAACTGAGGACGTCAGTTCGAATCCATTCTTTTCTCAGAATTGACATGCCTTTTAGATTGTAAATGATCTCCTACAATAGCTTACCGTCCTGCAGTCAAAGGTATAATGGAACGATCCCACTGACAACTGAAATCCACTCTTAGAGCTTTCCACAACAGCAATTGGCTAGAATACTTGCCCCTTATTATTCTTGGAATTCACTCCACTGTCAAAGACAAAATTGGTGCTACATCAGCCCACCTGGTGTTTGGCATGACACTAATATCACTCTTGTTTCTCCTCTGGAATACCCAGATCCAACAAGCCACATGCAGATTTTCACACTATTTCAGCTCTGCAATGGGCACAGAAAATGTCTTCTATCAATATTCCAACTCTTTTCAGTTAGATCACCCACTCACCATCTATGCAATTTAACCAACACTTTTATTCCTGCATTCACCCATTCTAATGTATGTTCCTGTATAAACTTCATACCTGCACTTTCTTCATTTTGCTTACGGCATTATCACTGGTCATTTCATTTGCAGGAGAGTCCTGTGGCAGGAACATTGGCAGGGTTACAAACACCAACTCACAGCATAGGAATTGAATCCAAAATCACTGTGTTCAGATGTAAATATAAATAAAACATCAAAGAAGATTCTGCCAAGGATTGATAACCTCAGAAAGCAACTAGCAATTCAAATCTCTGGTGGAAATATTAAGAATGTACCTTTATTAGTAACTAGTTGGCCAGTGAAAGAAACAAGAGAACAAACCAGTTTTACTTATCAGAATTTCAACTGTCATAAACATTTTTGGATAAACAACATATGGGAATCTCATTAGGAATTTTATCTTTGATGCCTTTTCTTTGACAGGCTATGGTTACATACAGGCATGGAAACTGACCAGTGGCCAAATATTTTGCTAACAACCAAAGCTGGCTCAAACTAGGTTTGTCAATTGCAAAATTAGTTCCAATAGGGTGATGGCTAAAAGCTCTACAATTGTGGAAGGAGCTTGGATTGTTAGTTCCAGGGCAGGATAAATTGACTGTTTAGGACAATTTGAAGTCAAAGCACATATTTGACTCTCATTTTGATCGACCTGATCACTATTAAAGATATCATTTTCAGTAAAAGCCAAATTTTCTGGAGACCAGGTTGATGCATTGTCCATGGCAAACATCAATGTCTTAGACGAGCTCTACATCTCCATCATTCTCTGAGTCAGAAATGTGATATGCAGGGGAATGTGACGTTGATGTAAGAAAGCCCCTTGATTCCAAAGTCTTTCATGGATTATCATCCTGATTAGATGCAAGTTGTTTACTTGCCAAAATGAGATATACCTAAGTAAATGAGCTTTTGTTAGGGTAAATATTCCCTTCAACTCTGTTACTAGAGAGATTGTCCAGGGACTATAGAGAAAGAGAGTCAATGACCCACTCTGCCCCTGGGCTACATGCAGATGGCCCCTACAAGATGCCATATAGCAACACTTTTACTTATTTACACATCCTTAATGTTGTAGGCGAGGAGAGGGCAATCATTGCACCCATAACTGAATGGAATGCAATATTGGAATACTGCAATAGATTGGTAAATTACATCTTTCAGTCTTTAGCTGTTGAGATATTCAGAGGAACTGGATTGCTGACAAGGGAGTTTTTGACTTTGTGTCCCAGCATACTGAAATATCAGTGAACATGCCTGGCTGGTTCATCACTTCAGCTTTGCAAGCTTCCACATGTTTCAGGTGTCTCAAAAGCTTTTAGAGGGGAACACCAGTGCCCTCTGGAGTGATAATTGATGGAGTATGCATACCTCTTTCTTTTGTTTATTTACTCCAATATTTTCTTTTCTTTGCAATAATTTTTTCTCTCTTCTTAGTATTTACTTTTGTTAATTGTATTCTTTTTCAATGAATAAATAATATATATACAATATGAATATTTGCTGAATTTGCCAGTCGTGTTTTCCACTTTTAAAGCTGTATACATCGCTATCCTCCCAATTTCATTTAGTGTTTTATCCCACAGAACCAGAAATAAACATTTTATTCAATTCATTCTTCCGAAAACAACACTGTTTTGGAGTAGTGGACCCTCGAAGCCCCATACTTTGTAGGAAAAGGAAACTACAAGGATCTCTTAAACACACTTCGTTTTTAGTATTCCCATGGCTCATGCAACAGAAATTAGGTTTCTGAAAAACAGTATTTCCCTATAATTTCAGGGTTTCCCCCCTCTCTCTCCCCCAGTTCTCACTTTTCCTTGAGGCATGGAATTTTCAAGGAACAGCTGTTCCAAAATTCCCCTCTCCTTATCCCACCATCCCGAAAATTACATCCCTCTTCTATACACGTTTTCACGTCATCTATTGACCGGCAACAATTCAGACTGGCCTTTAGCCACGCTGATTCTATCCTGTTAATCCTATCTCCAATTTAGGATAATGGGGAAACTGCCCCTCCTCAGATTAAATCTTGAAATAAAAGAGAAGGGGATGTCAAATGTAATGATCGAACGTTTAATAATACACAAAGAAAGTTTTTAATATGTAAATACTAACATACAAGAGTTGGGAAAATTGTTTAAATATCAAAAAGAAAGAAATTACCACCAAAACGACAAATTTAACAAATAATTTCTTGTGATTCTCTATCCACCAGTTATCTTTTTTCCCCCACCCCAAAGCGTACCAATATTTTCGCGTTTTACTTTGGAACTAAATTTAAGATTAAGTTTGTCAACAGGAAATACAAACATTATTTTGGAAAAATATAAACGGCTTTCAGTCGGTGTGCGCGCAAACAAGAACGGGATTGCATGAAACACTTGTAGATGATGCTGTATAAGAAAATGTCAACAAACAAAGGATTCATTTCACAACTGTGAAGTTCGAAGATCGATTCGCGAACTAGAATATTATCAACATTGGAAACAAAATGCACAATGAACAAGTTTTGTTTGAAATGAACAATATTAGTCGCATGTGTTTTAGCTTTATTAAATACGATAAAGATTTCCTATTTCATATCATTAAATAAAATATGCACAATGATAACGCACTCGCCTGGTGAAATTATGGTGTAAATATTCGAAACAAATTGGCTAAAAGCAGCGCCGTTTTAAAGCTTGGACATACTGGGCAGTTGCCCGGAGGCCTCACGGGTCTAGGGGATTAATTTTGTTCTATGCATGCTGTGATTTGCTGTCAATATATAAATCCTACAGGGCCCAGTGCACTGACTTGCCCGGGGACCTTTAATGCTTCTAAGACGGCCCTCGTTAAAAGGTAATTAATTTATTTAAAAAAAAAACATTTAAAACAAATAATAGTTATTATAACAAATTAAATCTAGGTGTTTAAAGAAAAATAAATACAGTAAAGAACGTGTAGTGGTTGATTTAAGTTTAAAGAACCAGCAAAACATTGAATAAAGAGAAACAAAACAAAAACAAAGAAAACTGTATAAACATTATCAGTTAAGCAGGAAATTTAGGAAGTTACGAATAAACAGGAACAACAACAAAAACGATAATAATAGCATCAGTTTTACCTGTTTAGATAATTTATGAAGATCATTATATGTAATAACAGAATTCTCCAATTCATCATCGTATATCACTGCAACCCGGTCTTTGAACTTATCTATTACATGCAAGACAAGATCGTGTAAAGTGCCCATAATTATATATATATATATATATATATATATATATATATATATATATATATATATATATATATATATATATATATATATATATATATAAGAGAGAGAGAGAGAGAGAGAGAATGAATGAGAATGCGAGAGAGGAAAAAAAGCACTTGTATAGACTTATTTATAATAATAGCATAATAGTAAGAATAGTTCTTGTAATTCTTTCCAAAACTTGCTTTGGGACCATTTGTGATTTTTATCTGTTAAATGAATCGATATTCAAAGATTTGGGAAAATGCTTAGAATATTAGTAGATAATTCTATTTGATTAAAAGCATTGTGTTTCCTTGGGAGAAAAGACAACACTAAATTAAAATATCCCCGTGTCCCACAACACAAAGTAAAGTTCCAAAAATATTCATTGTTTAACATGTGAGTAAAACATTGCCAAAAATTGGTTTTTACTGTTTCTGTTTACTTCATCTATCTTGCAGATTTAGAAGTCGATATTTTTTATTTACCTCATTTTAAAAAATTTCGATTAAATTATTGTATTATAAAATGTGTAAAAGAGAAAGTTTTTCTTGTGTTTCATCAGTAAACAAAGCATGAACGATTGCAATAATCGGTTTACGGCTGCAGCTGGTGCTCCGTTCTGTCTCCACCGGTTTGTTTACCAACTTCAGCTTGGTGCTTTTCTTTATCATATTGTTTCTGTCAATGACATGCAACAGGTGCTATACATTGATCTATGGAGTATAATTTTACAGGGTGTCCACAAAGTAGAAGCGTTCCCCACTCGGTGGTGTTTCGGAGAAAGTCGTCCATAATTGTTTCATTTTTCTCTATTATGTGCGTATGTGCATCCGTAGATTTCTATTGAAGTAATAAGCAGAAAAGAGAAGCCGTCATAAGAAAACTTAGGTTAAAAATAACATGAACATGATTTTTTTTTCTCAATAGAAGTAAATTCCAAAGTAAACGTTTCTAGTAGAGAACAGAAGCAGCGTATTACTTCATTAGAAATCTACGGATGCACATACGCACATAATAGAGAAAAATGAAACAAATATGGACGACTTGCTCCGAAACACCACCGAGTGGGGAACGCTTCTCAAAAATAACCTGCAGTTGTTTCCTTCAAAATTCCTACATGCTCGAAATGTACATACATCAAGGTATAGTTGTAGAAAATTTCACGAACAAATATTAATTTTCCTGGAAGTTAAGAAGAATTTAAGTGGACTCTGTTGGAATTTCCGAAAATTGTCCCCCACCCCCATTCCAAAACACTTTCACCGGAAATTTTTGTATATTCGGATTCTACATAGTAAATACTATATGCATAGAAAATTTCATTAAAAAATATTCATTTTTCTGAAAGTTATGACCTCCTAAAATCTGGGGGGGGGGGTAAAACCCTGTAGTTATGCCACATGAGGATTAATACATACTTTAAGAAATTATTTGTTATATCTAATTGTTTATCTTATGATTTTATTTACTCCATGTACCCACATGGGGATTAACGCATACTATAAGAAATTATTATTTCTTATATTTAATTGTTTATGTTATGATTTTATTTACTCTATGTACCCATACTTTGTGGACACCCTGATTGTTAAGATTTCTCTTGTCTCTACAAACCGTTTAAAATCGCTAATAAATGTACGCTGTTTCTATTAAAACCGTAAGGATAAACGTATACATAGTTGATATCCCTTATTTGGCTCCTACTCGAGTGTATTCTACCATTGCCTTTGTTTCCTCATAACTTTCAGAAAAATAAAGGTAGTGTGAGGCAAACGAGGTGTTTTTACTGGATTTTAGACTTAAAAACAAAATCCTAATCAGCTGAGCTAATGGTCTTCCTTAAAAGCATTATAACATAATCTGATCACTATTTCAGAAAATTATCACCGTTCTCTTTGAGCATATAAAAGACAAATTTGGCTGGGGCAAAATAGGTAAACAAAGATAAGGTAAATTTGCCTTTTCAATTCTCCAGAAAACCAACCCATACACATCAGTATTTATCCCTAGACACCGGAAAGATGAGAAATGCAACGAAAATTTAAGATATCTAGGTCAAATGAAAGAAGGTCATGGAAAAACGGCACATGATATGAAATTAACTAAACTCGACTAAATCTAAAAATTCAACGTAAAATATCTTCTCGAGCTTTCTTCACGATCTGCTGGAGTGACTCTCTTCCTGATGTAATTTACGCACCATCCAGTTAAAGAGAAGAAATAATTAAAATTAGTCGTTACTCATTTTACCCCTTTTTTAGACATCATTTTTTTTGACACTTGAAAATAATTATCGAATTATATATTAGTATGGGAAAAAATTGACTTGGAATCCAGCAGAGAAAAGAATATTGATTGTTAAACAGCAAAAATTATACAGATATTTTATTAGCAACCTCAATTACAACCGGGTCAAAGTTGAGGGAACATTTCTTGAAAAAGTACCTGTCACCTGACTATGTCTTGGACTCCCTCAACTTCAACAACTATGCTGACCAATTTTTAATCCTAAAGATAATGCAACAGTACAAAATAATGATGCAATACTTGCAATATAATGATTTCAAATAGGTGGTGAGAAAATAACAAGAAATCAGAGATTACTCATTTTCCCCTCCCCCTCTCCTCCCATGTTTTTAATGAAATTTCCTACAAATTCCTTTCAGCTGCTGTAGGCTGCGATTACCTAGGAATTTAATTTAAAGAAAAAAAAAAAGATGGTGGGCACACACACACACACACACAAACACACACACATACTGACAGACATCTAATTTTTTTTCTCAAAATTTCATGTTTCATTTTCTAGATATTGTGATGTATATTAGGACGTATGCGTGTCCATCATTTTTTTTTCCACATTAAATTTAGATATAATCATAATTTACACCATCTGAATGATATTTTTCTGGAAGTAATTAGGGAACTGACAGTTCATGTGAATTTTCCAAAACTCCTCTCTTTCCTCACCCCCAGAAAAATATTTCACAACAAATTCCGTTTTAATTGGCATCTACAGGCAACTGACTATAAATCAAGTAGATAATGCTAATCCCATGAGAGAGTTGATAATATTCTGCACAATGAACTTGGCATGATGAATGTTTCTGCTCAATTGGTGCCATGTCTTCTGACATCTGATCAAAAGCGCACCAGGCTGATTCCGTCACAGGAAAATCTGACACTGTTTGAAGCAGATCCAGCTGGTTTCCTTGAATTTTTCCTAACCCAGGACAGATGTTAGCTTCATCACTTTAAGTCAGAGACAAAGAGACAATCCATTCAGGAAAAACACCCTCCTCACCTGATCCTGAGAAGGCCAAGGTTGTTTCCTTTGCAGTGAGGGTAATGACTTCAGGTTTTTGGAATGTAAAGGGCATTGTGTTTATTGGCTATCTTCAAAGGGACCACACAATCAATGGAGAGTACTATGCCAACATGCTGAGGCAGTTGCGAAAGGCTCTCAAGACAAAACGTCCAGGAAAACTAACAAAAGGAGTCGTGTTTCATCAGGGCAATGATTCAGCGCAAAAATCTATGGCTTTAATGGCTGCTGTGCATGAGTGTGGCTTTCAACTGGTTGATCGACCAGTTCTCTATTCTCCTGATTTGTCCCCATCTGACTATCATCTGTTACCCAACATGAAAAAACCGTTGGGAACCAGTATCGCAGTGGTGATGATGTTATATATGCTGTTGCTGACTTTTTTTGAGCAACAGGAGGAATGCTTCTTCACCTGTGGGATCCAAACACTGCAACACCGATGGAAGAAGTGTGTCGACTGCAAAGAGGTCTACGTTGGAAAATAAATTTCACATTCCATGTGACAATCTTGGTCAGTCAATAAACTTTTCAGCCAACCCTCATAAACTGCAGCTAAATGAATGTGAACTTAAACTCCAACTTCTTCCACCAAGGTCAGTGCCTCAGCATCAAAAGTGGTTATAAGAGAAATCCTTATTGAGGTAAAGGGTAAAGGGCGAAGACCCTCTTCGGTCATGAGTGACCATGGGATTGCATCTAGAAAGTTTCCGACTGAGGCACAAGTCTTTTCAAGCTTAGCATATTGCCTGACGATAGAAGGGTAATTTTAAAATGGGCTGGTTATGTGACACTGGCATTGGCCATGGCTACGATCTCACTTGGCTTCCTGGGTCTTCTCAAGCACAGCATATTTCCAAAGGTCTAGGTTGCTTGTCATTGCCTGTATGAGGCCCGTTTGAAGGTCGTGTTTCACCACCAAATCCCTTGTCTTCTTGGGTCTATCTCTTCCACAGGTTCCTTCCACTGTTAGGATGTGACACTTCCTCACACAGCTATCTTCATCCATATGCAACACAGGACCATGCCAGAACAGTCGTCTCTCTTGTGTACCACATCTGATGCATCTTATGTCCAACTTTTCTCTCAGGGCGTTTACACTCTGTCATGTATGCACACTGACATTGCATATCTAGTGGAGCATACTAGCTTAATTTCATTCAAGCCTATGCATGTCCTCAGCAAACACAGCCCATGTTTCAATGCTGTGTAGTACAGCTGTTCGCACACATGCATCATACAGTCTATCTTTCACTCTGAGTGAGGGGCATTTGTTACTAGCAGAGGTAGGAACTCTCTGAACATTGCCCAGGATATTCTTATTCTAGCAGCTAAACTCTCAGGGCATTCATCCCCACTATTGCCTTGGTCACCTAGGTAACGGAAGCTATCAGCTACTTCTATTTTTCCCTCCTGTCATGTGATGGAATCTGTTTTCTGTACATCTTCAGTGTTTATTGCCCCTGTGCATCTGCCACACACAAAAACTATCATTCCTGTTAACCTTCCTCTGATATTGCTGTACCTCTTATCTGTCCATAGCTTACTCTGGGTACATCTTATGGAGTTTCTACCTGAACCTTTTCTGTTGATTGAGCAGGACCACCTACCTGAAGGGATTTGTGATTCATCTGCCTTCCTACTTACTAAGACTTTGATTTTTACTAGATTGACTCTAAGGCCCTTTGATTCTAGACCTTGCTTCCACACCTGAAACTTCTCTAATTCTGGTAGTGACTCGGCTATTAGAGCAAGGTCATCAGCATAGAGGAGCTCCCAGGGGCAGCCTGACTTAAATTCCTCTGTTATTGCCTGGCAAACTATGAATAAGAGGGGGCTGAGGACTGAACCTTGGTGGACCCCTACTTCTACCCAGTATACTATACTCGTTGCCAACCCTGACCTTACTGACGGCATCCCTGTACATGGCTCGCACAGCTCTCACTAACCACTCATCTATCCCTAGTTTCTACATTGACCACCAGATGAGGGATCAGGGGACTCTGTCAAAGGCTTTCTCTATGTCAATGAAAGCCAAGTGCAGAGGTTTATCTTTGGCAAGAAATTTCTTCTGTAGCTGTCTTACCAGAAATATAGCATCAGTGGTGCTTTTCACTGGCATGAATCCAATCTGCATCTCATCTAAACTGACTCTCTCCCTAATTAATTGGGCTATGACCCTCTCTGTAACTTTCATCATTTGATCTAACAATTTGATACCTCTGTAATTATTCCTATCTAATGTGTCACCTTTACTTTTGTAGCAGTTGACTATGGTGCTGCTACACCAGTCATTGGGTATGACTCTATGTATCACCTGGTTGACTATACAGATGATTAGACTATAGCCTACACCAGTGCTTCTGAAACTATCAGTTGTGATGTACCGGAATTTTTTTTTCCTATGTGTCGGACCGGTAATATTTCTTAGTAATATTAATTTATACCAAAAATAATATATATAATGAATATAACAAAAGTTGACAATTTTTTTTATCGTATATTTACATTGTATACAAATAATACAATATTACATAAGCATTTCATAATGTTTCTTTCTTTTCTGGAAACTTGCCACATACCGGCAGCTGATGGCTCACGGACCAGCACTGGTCTGTGGACCACCACTATGAGTAGCACTGGCCTGCGGACCACCACTTTGAGTAGCACTGGCCTACACTACCAGATATTTTAAGCATCTCTGCAGTTATTCTTGATAGGCTGGGGCCTTTCCCTTGCTTTATCTTCTAAGGTACTGTCAATTCGAATAGCTGGTCCTTCTGTTGGGTCAATATTTGGCAGATTCTCTTTCTCCCATTCATTCTCTTCATTTAGCAACCTTTCATAATGGCATCTCCAAGTCTCTCTCTTTGCAGCATCACTAAATACAAGTGAGCCATCATCCATGCAGACACATTTCTCTCTTATGGCATCATGATTCTCTCCGGCACACTGTGTGTGTCTTTGTTTGTCCCCACCATCGCTACTTGAAAACCGGTGCTGGTGTGTTTATGTGCCCGTAACTTAGCAGTTCAGCAAAAGATATTGATAAAATAAGTCTTGGAATCGATTTGTTCAAAAACCCTCCAAGGCGGCGCCTCAGCATGGCTGCAGTCAAATGACTGAAAGATGTAAAAGATATGTATGTATGTATATAAATATATATTTTATATGTGTGTGTATGCGTGTGGTTTACAAACAAAGGAGGTATCAACACATTTTGAAGATTTCATATTTGCTTGCGTAAACAATATAATTGCTTCATTGAAAATTTCGTATGAGAAAGAAAATTTTCCTGATATTTTAATTATTAGGATCTTGAAGTAGAACAAAGGGAGAGTAATCCCTCGCACTTTGCTGAAGTTACCTCCCAGTTGTAAGCTGCCAATCTCATTATGTGAGCTGAACTACCAACAAAACAAACTGTACTCGGAAGCTTATCACCCAGAGTCAAGTAGCTAAACAATCAGGCGATTTTTTCCTCACTAATTTCACATTCTGAGTCAATTATTTTATCTAAATCAATC
Organism: Octopus bimaculoides; assembly: GCF_046866305.1. Lineage (NCBI taxonomy): Eukaryota > Metazoa > Mollusca > Cephalopoda > Octopoda > Octopodidae > Octopus > Octopus bimaculoides. The sequence goes on from NC_142944.1 coordinate 5,230,392, forward strand.
AATGAATAAATAACTACACACACCGATGTTAAGCGATGATGATAATGATAACACACACACACACACACACACATATATATATATATATATAAAAATGAGAATGTGTGTCTGTCTGTCTGTCTGTGTGAATCCCTAAAACTCGAGAACTACGCAACCAATTCCATTCAAATTTTACACATGCCTTACTTAGGGTTCCAGTTGTGTTTTAGTCAAAAAAATTATTAACTTCTTGCAGAGTTCGAGCCCACGGCAACATAATATCTCCTCCACTATTTAAGTATTACGTGTCAAAAGTGAAGCAAAAACACTCATGTCAAATACTTTCACTTTAAAAATGAAACTATTCCACTAACTGAAACAATCACATTTCGATACTGTAATGACAGATACTTTCAGAGAGAGAGAGAAAGAGAGAGACAGAAAGAGAGAGAGAAAGATGTATATGTATACATATACATGTATATGTACACCATTTCGATACTGTAATGACAGATACTTTCAGAGAGAGAGAGAGAGAGAAAGAGAGAGAGAGAAAGAGAGAGGGAAAGAGAGAGATGTATATGTATACATATAGATGTACACGTATATGTATATATATATATAGATCTATATATATATATAGATGTACATGTAATATGTACACATATATACATGCATACATATATCTATACATATATACACCCATCACACACACATACACATGCACACAAACACACACATTAGTCATTTGTTTTCTTATCCAAAACTACATCAAAAGTACTGAATGGATCTTTATGAAATTTGGAAATTATATTCTTTGCATAACGGCCATAACTCCCATGAAAATTCATATATTTTTGATGTTGATGAAATTTTAACCCGAACATAACAGATGAGCATTATTTAGAAAATGATGTCACACGTTATCAAGGCTACCATTCTTTCTGGATGTGCAAAAGGGGATGACGTCTTTATTCCAAGAATTCCTCTTACTCCATCAGGAGCAGACATTCCTTTTACATTCAGAAGACTACAATTCCCCCTTCGTGTGACTTTTGCCATGTCCATAAACAAATATCAGGGTCAAACACTGTCTGTAGCTGGTCTTCTCTTGGAAGAGCCCTGCTTCTCACATGGACAACTGTATGTTGGCTGCTCAAGAGTGGGCAGCAACAAAAAACCTATTTGTATATGCTCCACAAGGGAAAACAAGGAACATAGTTTACAATGAGGTGTTATAATCACAACAGCAAGAAAGTATGTACATGATCACCTTCTTTTACAAAACTTCATTGACTTTCATATATTTATATTGATATACATATATATATACGTGTGTTTGGGTGCGTGTGTGTATATACATCTCTATATATAAAGATGATGCGTAGTCTAGACGGCGTTTTTAGATTTCATTATTCTCTTTAACCCGGGCAACGCCGGGTATTTCTGCTAGTATATATATAATATTAATGGTTTCTTATTAGGAAACCAATGGATTTTATACAGGGCTGCAAGGAGGTGCTCAGAATAACTGAGACAAGAGTAAAATATTAGTTAAAGAATAAAAAGACTGGGTTAACAACTCAACATATCACACCCCCTCAATGAACAATGTTTCTACAGGTGGATGTCAGTGTGTGTGTGTGTGGGGGGGGGAGGTACCAGCATCGGCCACATTCAGGCGGTGCTTTTTATGTGCCACCGGCAGAGGAGCCAGTCAGAAGGCACTAGCCCCAGCTATGATATTGGTTTTACTTGACTCAACCGGTCTTCTCAAGCATATCATATCGCTCAATGCATCAGGGGTATTCTTAACAGGGCCAGACATGTGTGGCTGTGATCTCGCTTTAGTTGTCGGGTCTTCTCAATCATGGCATATCTCCAAAGATCCCAGTCTTCTGTCATTGTCTCTCTCTATATACTTTATTAAGAAAGCTGTATTCAAGTACTATTTTCTTCTACCTTGTTTCACATGTGCTTTCTCTGGTGTGTGTGTATATATATATATATATATATATATACACACAAACACTCAGTGGAATAGGAAGAGAATGAGGGCTGTACCAGCAGTCAGTTGGTGTCCCTTTGTAGCTGACTATACTGGAACAAATGTAAAATGGTGTGCATCGTTCAAGGATACAATGTGCTACCTGATCCAGGAATTAGATTCATAAACTTATGATTTAGGCCACACACGAGGCTACACACCTTCACACACATATACAAACACATACACACATATTTATACATATACACATGTCAGAGTGTATATATATTTATATACATATTAAGGTGCATGGCTCAGTGGTTAGCATGTCGAGCTTATGATCATGAGGTTGTGAGTTCGATTCCCAGACTGGGCTGCATGTTGTGTTCTTGAACAAGACACTTTGTTCCACGTTACTCCAGTTCACTCAGCTGTAGAAATGAGTTGTGACATCAATGGTGCCAAGCTGTATCGGCCCCTGTGCCTTTCCCTTGGATAACATCAATGGCATGGAGAGGGGAGGCTGGTATGCATGGATGATTACTGTTTTTCCATAAACAACCTTGCCCAGACTTGTGCCTCAGAGGGTAACTTTCTAGGTGCAATCCCATGGTCATTCATTACCAAAGGGGCTCACACTTTAAGAGAGAGAGAGAGGGTGGGAGGGAGAGGATTGAACTGTATGAATAGGCAGGTAAGTTTGCTAGAGTGTGAAAGGAGAGTGAAAGATGGAGGAGAAAAGAATGCAGGGAGTGAACACAAGTAGAAGGAAAGGGTGTTAAAAAGAGGAGTTGCAGTAGAGAGAGAGACTCATTAGGGACAAATTGTGTCCAGGTAAGATTGTGAAGGTGCAAAAGGTGAGTGGGGGATAGAGAGGATGGGGATGTAGTGAGTAGGAATGCAGGTGTAGAGAGGGAGGGAGGAGCTTTAGGAAGAGGAGTCGTGGTGATGGGGAGAGGGGCATAGACAAAGAAAATCAGGAAAGACCTGTAGACATTTACATCTTTCCTTAGACATTCTATTTCCTCTGCTGCTATACAAGACATTCTGATGATGGGATGAGTTGCAAACATTTTGTGTTGCAAGTGATATACATTCTGCACCTAATTATACAAACTACACTTGAAACAACTGTAAGGTACTGTCAACACATTTCTTTTCAATCAATAAAATATTTTCTCAGTCATGATTCTATGGACTTAACCTATCTTTCAAATTTCCTATCCTAAAACTAAGCTTGCTGGTGCCATGTAAAAAGCTCTCTACTGGTTTCACAGCAGTCATTAGAGGGGCAATTATCAGTTGTCCTACAGTTGCATTACTTTCAATAAGGTAATTTTCCTTGGTTGTGATTAGCTGTATTTTTATTACAACTTTGCGCGCGCGCGCGCGCAGGCATGGCTGTAGGATAACAAGTTTACTTTCCAATAACGTGGTTGTATGTACAGTCTCACTGTTGACATTTTAAGTGTCTTCTACTATAGCTCTGGTTTGACCAAGGCCTTGTGAGTGGATTTGGTAGATAGCAACTGAAAGAAACCTGTTGTATGTATGTGTTTTACAAGCTTCTTGCCTTGGCATCACATGAGTTGTGAACGTGTGTCATTGTCATGCAGGTGGTACAGTGTCCTTTGTTTCCATTCATTTGAGGAAATATCAGATGCCCATTCTGTCAGCAGAATAGGAATATGGCTGTAGAAAATCCACCTTAACAAATCCCATTCAACTCTTGTAATCATGGGAAAAAAGTGGACGTATATAAATAGATAAATAAATAAATATATATATATATATATATATATATATAATAGATAGATAGACAGACAGACAGATAGATAGATAGACAGAGAGGTGGGAGAGAGAAAGCGACAGATAGCGGAAGTGAAATGCATGTATGTGTGTGTGGTTTATTTAGATGTTTTCATTTTATTATCGTCATTCCTCATTGATATCTAAATATTAAACAACGCATTTTCCTTTCCATTGTTTTGAAAGGAGCGTGTAGATTACTGAGACAAGCATTTGTTCATAAATATTTACTACGCTTCCTTGAGTTTTACTGTGAACTTAATGTAGAATTCTACAACGTGCATGATTTAAAATTAGCACTAAAAAATTAATTTTTTTATTAACCAGAGCGAGGAAAAAAAAAACGCATTTTACTAAAACTTTTACATATAAAACAGAAAAAAAAAAGGGTTTTTTTTCTGTATATAAATTCACTGACAAGTTTAACTATTGTGACAATATTGTAGTAACATTATGAAGTTAATATTTTTGTACATTGTGTGGAGTGATATAGTTTAGCCCCACGACAGGCCTGACTGAGTAAACTTATCAAAAGCATTCCAGCCGTGACCCTTAGTTCTTTTTCTTTCCCATGAGCGAGGAATCCAGGGTTGATTATCCAACGTGTCCTCTTCTATGTCGGTAGAATTTGATTCGAGGAAGATTCGGCTGCTATTTCTGGCAGGTTTAGCAACGACATAGAGGCTCTATCGTTGGTTTTATTTAGGAGTGTGTGAATGGGAGGTGATGTGAATGCCATTTCCAAAACTATTAGAAGTGTTAATGTCATTTTTTGTAATTGCAATCGGAATGAGAAGACCAGAATTCCAAAGGTTTTATTTGACACTCGTTAAAATAAAAATAAACATGTCAAAAGTATAAACACAAACATACACACACATATATATACACACACTATATATATACACAGAACAGACACACATTGGCAAGTTTTGCATAAAACCTACTGCGAACTGTGTTGAGATACATGATTTCTGGATTTCAGACAAAAACACTAAAATTAAGATTAAATTCAATCAGAACATTCGTTTTCACCAATATTTGGTTATACACTTTGTATGTGCCCGCCCTTTTTTTTTACAGTTCAAGATTATCTTGAAATTTAAATTTCACTTTTAGTGAAATTGGGCACTATTAGACCGGAAAATGATAATATTCAGCAGTGAGGACAGGAGAAGCACAAGGAAGCGATATCGAACCTGCTAGGGTGATATTTGGTTGATAGACTCTTAAACTATACTCCGTCGATTTAAAGAAGAATGACACGTTAGTTGGAATTCTTCCGGGAGAAAAAAAAAATGGAAAAGAAAACAGGATGTTTATAGCTTTTGGTTATAAATTCTACTTGAGCATGTTGACCTGGGGCTAAAGAGCAACTATATTTCTTTTTGGCATATGGCTTGGATATCTATGATAAAAATATTTTTTGAACTGTCTTTACAAAATTAATTGTCTAACGATTTAAAATGAAAAATTCTAGAAGAAAATACAAGTTATAAATTGTTGAAAACATATTCTATAAGAACGGAAGAAGAGTAGTGTAAGAATTTGAGGTAAGGCTAGTTTGACTTCCGTTTTCTCTCATTCACTGCTTCTATTTCTTTTAGTGTACTACCTCGTCCAAAGATACGCACCTGCATTCGGGGGGGTACATAACTGTTAACTACCCAACATCTAAGTTTTCTACCCCTTTTCTTGTCTACTCTCTCCTTCTCTCATATATATATATATATATATACACACACACACACATACGTGCATATATATATATATATATATATATATATATATATATATATATACACACACACTCAAAGATACAAATACATATATATTTGTGTATACGCACACACACATATATATGTATACATACACATTGTATTTATATACACACATACATACCTAACTGTGTATAAGAAGTACACATGAATGAATATTTACCAACACACAATTGCAAGTGTGTTGTCAGTGTGTATTTACGTACACAAATAAACAATCTTCTACAGCTGCTCTTTTGTATTATCAACACTTCTAGTAGGAATTATACATAGTTCTTATGAAAATATATACTACATATTCAGAGGATATACTATCTACTAGTTGTATTGAGGTAAGTAGTGTTCAGAACTGTATGGGCTTCTTCCATTAACTTGAAAATATATTCATTCTAACCATTCGTTTATGTCTTTTTTAGCAAAAGTTCTTTGAAGTATGGTTGAACTCCTTCCACTGTTTTTAATATTTCATTTGACAATTAAGTGTAATATAATGAATGTGATCGCAGTAGCTGTTGCAAGTACCTAGATGTAATAAACATCGAAATAAATTATGGTTTGGAAGGTACAACTATCTTCTACAAAATAACATGTTTCTATGCTATATACATACAGCTTATTTGAAGATTTTTCCCAAAAAATGTACAATTTTGAAGTATTCTTGTGTCATTTGCACTATTTCATTCGAGTCTCTGTATAACATTATTTACTAACATTTGGTAATAGGTGTGCCATATATATATATATATATGTATATATATATATACACACACACGCCATTTATATATATATATATATATATATATATATATATATATATATATATATATATGTATATAAATATATACATACGTGTGTGTGTGTCTATACGTATGTGTATGTATGTTTTGTGTCTATGTGTGAGTAGAGCAGCCGATCGTCAGTCGTTAGAGCTTTGAATATATTGGTTTGCGGCAATCGTTCCGGTTCTCTGTGCTTTGGGTTCAAATCTCGCCGAGGTCAACTTTGCCTTTTATCCTTTTGGGGTCGATAAATAAAGTGTCAGTTTTTCTTTCTTGATCAATAGGAGGATGGGTTCCGCCAGGTTTTAAAATGCCCAAGACACGCCTTACGTCACAACTGTACCCCTACGACTTCTATAGGAGTTGAGGGCACTAGGTAAGGCATAAATGTATGTATATATAAATGCATGCATATGTATATATATATATATATATATATATATATATATATATATATATTGTGTGTGTGGATTAGAAGCACTAAGCAGTGATTGATTTATATAAATAAATATAAACTTGTCACCAGTTCAGATACGCTTCAGACATTCGAAACCGCCAAAAGGCCGTTCACTGCATTTTTTTTCACGAAGAAAAATTCTCGCTGTTAACAAAAACAGTAGTCGGGGGTGGGTGGGGGCGCCGAACTGACCTGGTATGTTTACACCTTTTTGTCTACAGCCAGAATTTTTCTCCATGACAAAATAAACGAATGGCATTCTTGTTTGAATATGTCTCAAGTATATTTGAATCGGTAGCAAGTTTATACATAAATATGTGTATGTATTCCAGACTGGAAAACAAAACCTACAATCAAGAGGCCTCAAACTTGGCTAAGACAAGCAGTAAAGAAGTTTGGACCCTGGGGTTTTCAGGGAAATGGCTGGGCTCAATATAGAAAAAAAGAGTAGATAGGAATTCCATATGCTGTACCCTGTATAAGCTGTGGATGTACAAGAGATATAGTGGAATTACAGGTACTTTGACGGAAAAAGCAGGCTTTGTAGGTGACAGAAGGACCACATACAAAATAATGACTAAGAGCGAGGCATTTAAGCCAATTAGTCTCTTAAATACCTGGCTGGTTCACTCACTATATAAGTAGTTGATAGTTTTTGTTGGTGACATAATTAGCAGTGGATGTGATTGCTCTGGAATTATAGAAACCAGAATAAGAACAGGTTGGTAAAAGTTCATGATGCTATTAACACTGCTGGTAACAAAGGCCTCCTCTCTCAGAGTGACGGTCAAATTGTATGATGCTGGTGTTAGAACTTGCAATTCTGCATGGCAGTGAGATACAGGCTTTGAATGTAAAAGACTTGTGAGGGTTAGAAAGAAAGGAACTATGCTCTGTGGTTGTGTAATATTAGTTGTGCATGATCACAAGAGTACAAACCAGCCGAGAAAAAAAAACTAAGTACAATGTGCAAGAGAAAAGACTGTTGATATGGGCATGAGATGTGAATGGAGGATGATTGCTGTATAAGGATGTGTCAAGTGCTCCCAATTAGTGGAGCTCATGGAAGAGGGAGACCAAGGAAAACTCGGAATGAAGTGAAAAGTGACCTGAAAATGCCACAGTTTGTGAAGGAGATGACAAAGAAGCCGACTGATTAGTGAAATGCAGCAGTGAAAGACTCAACCATCCACAGCAAAACATGCATTGAAATGATGGTAGTTATGGAGGCTGGTAATTCAATATGCATGTGTGTGTGTGTGTATTGTCATTGTTTTAATTTTCATCTTTTCATGCTTGCATGGGACAGATGGAGTTTATTGAAGTAGATTTTTTTTTTGTTGTTGCTAAATAAGGTAATATTTCCCTACAGACAGACATGCTTTTGCAATAATCATGCAATGTCAAGGCAAGGAGACACACATATACACACATGAATGTGATGGGTTTCTTTCAGTTCTTGTCCACCTAATTCACTTGCAAGGCTTTGGTTAGCCCAGAGCTATAGTAGAAGACACTTGCCCAAGGTGTTACACAGTGGGACTGAATCTGAAACCATGTGGTTCAGAAACAAACTTCTTAACCATACTGTGTAGCTTTGTGGTTAAGAAGATATATATAAATATATACCAGAGTAAGCATGTAAATGTGAAACTGGGTGGGGAAAAGTAGTACTCGAATACCAGAGGTAGAGTAATATGCTTTATTATTATTAAAGCTGAAAAAACATCACAAAAAAACTGCTATTCAGAGTTTCACGTTCCCATTTGTCAGAGTTGTAATTCAGACATGTTCTTTTCTTTTACTTTGTGTCAGTCATTTGACTGTGGCCATGCTGAAGCATCACCTTTAGTTGAGCAAATCGACCCCAGGACTTATTCTTTGGAAGCCTAGTACTTATTCTATCGGTCTCTTTTGCCAAACTACTGTTATGGGGTCGTAAACGCACCAGCATCAGTTGTCAAGCGATGTTGGGGGACAAACTCAGACACAAACATACACACATAAATAAATATATATATATATATATATATATATATATATATATATACGACGGGCTTCTTTCAGTTTCCGTCTACCAAATCCACTCACAAGGCTTTGGTTGGACCGAGGCTATAGTAGAAGACACTTGCCCAAGGTGACATGCAGTGGGACTGAACCAGGAACCATGTGGTTGGTAAGCAAGCTACTTTCTTTCTTTATTAGCCACAAGGGCTCAAACACAGTGAGGTACATAAAACATATACGAATGAATTATATGAATTTGATGAAAATGAAGTGGCTTACCTACCCTCCCCCCACAAGTGGGCAGTTCCACTTTACCATTTATACAACAATTAGCAGTCTTTTTAAAATAATTTTTCACAAATAACTTTAGTTCATAATGAGTCCTTTATATTCCACCAATATGGTTTCAATTCTTCGTATGCCACCACTGGCAGCAGCTCGTCATATCGAGCCTGCTGCTTGGTGACTATCATTTTCCTTTCAAATGGTGTCTGTAATCTTTCACCTCTATCTCTTTCTAATAAAATAACTCTAAAATTATCCTTACCTATCAATTTTACTCTTAAGTTCTTCATTTTCATGACTTTTTCCTCAATTTCTACACTTGTAAATTATCGAATTCTGAATATTCCTTCCAAAATTATTTCTCCTTCGCTCCAGTTCACTCTCGTCCATCACTTCATCCTCATCGTCCATCAATTCAAATTCTTCTTTCTCTTCCCATCTTTCACTCACTACAGTCTTGGAATTTTCATCTTCCTCCACCCTCTGTATAGTCTCCTAACTATAACTTCTGAATAACATCCTCCATTCACACATTTCCACATACTTTTTCCTTCATCTCACCATTTCCTGGCTTCTCATTCATTTTTTCCTTTTTCCCACCTCTTTTATTCTTTCTCACACTCTTTGGAGGTGAGTCTCCACTGTTCTCCCTCCTCTTTGCCACAGTACAATCCTCCTCCATTGCCTGTTCCACTACTATTGGGGTTTCTTCCTTTCTGTTCCACTACTTCCACCTTCTCCTCTTCATTCTGTGGGCAAACAGCCCTTAACTTACCTTTTTTACCACATTGATAGCAGGTAGGAGGTCTCCCTTTCACCGTTATTCTCATTGTATATCCATCAGGTAATCTCACCTCTTCTGCAATCTCATGCATCTCCGTTAGGCCAACTAGAACCGTGAGCCCCAGCCCATATCCCAACCAGTTGATTTCTTCTGTTCTCTTTATTTTTAATACTTTTGCTTCATCTTCCATATTTTCCATCACCACTGCCAGCAGCCATGCCTCCTCTATTTCAGGAGGCATCCTTCTAATCATGATTCTGGACACTCTTCTCCCACAATAACTTGGTAGTAAGGTCCACAACTTGGTTTTAATTGGCACAGTGGAGTGGTTTATCGCTAACACTAGTGAACCTAACCTCCACTGTGCCAAATTTTCTTTCTCTGTTATAGAAGGTGGTGTACTCCTTCACCTCTAAACATTCTTCAATCTCCTCTATTAGATCTACCTCAATCTTCTTCAGGACTGAGGGCCATGTTCTGTAGACAACAGTTCTCTTTTCCACCTTTTTACTAACTTCCACTGGGGGTGTCAGCAAAAGACCCTCTCCATTCTTCTTCAACAACTTTCTTGCGTCTTTCCACTTACTTTCTTCTACTACAATTTCCAGAACTTGCAGGATGTTGGTTGGTGTACTTTTAATCATAGCCAATGCATAACTACTACTTGCAGCTTCACACATGACTGGGGAAGAGTCTTCTCACAACAGGCCAACACTTTCATAATACAACAGTTCAAAATAAGTTTCAACAATATAACAATTCAACGTACAACAATAAAACAATGGTAACAACTCACTCTTTCAATGACAAAAAATCAACACCCATACGCCAGCGGAAGCGAGCTACTTACCACACAACCAATCCTGCACCTTGTCATCATTTAACATTCTCTTTTCTGTTTACATGGGTCTCACGAAATTTGTTGCAACAGCTTTTCTACAGCTGGATGCCCTTCCTGTCACAAACCATCACCTGTTTCCAAGCAAGGTAATATTTCCCTCATGGTCAGAAAGTGTTTTTCCATAGAAGACTGGGGCCAAACAACATCACTTATATGATGCTCAGCTATCACATGATGTCAAGACAAAGATACAACATACACATGGGGGGACACACATTTGTGTGTGTGTGTGTGTGTGTGTGTGTGTGTGTATATATATATATATACACACACACACACTCATTTCAGTCATTAGACTGTGGCCATCCTGGGGCACCACCTTAAAGAATCTTTAGTTGAATGAATCGACCCCAGTCACTAGCGTAGCTAGCAGGAGTCAGTAGTGGTGGTCTGCCCTGGGCAGCACTTTTAAAGGACCACCACTTTTGGGTTTGCTGTAAGCAATGTGTTTTATGTGGAGTCAGGGGGTAGCAAATGGAAGGGCTGCCCTGGGTGGCACACACTCCAGCTTCACTAGTGATCCCAGTACTGACTTTTTAAGTCTGGTACTTGTTCTCTTGGTCTCTTTTGCCAAATTGTTACGGGGACATAAACACACCAACACCAGTTGTCAAGTAATGATGGGGGACAAACAAAGACACACAAACACAGACATACAAATATAGACATATGTATACAACAGGCTTCTTTCAGTTTCTGTCTACCAAATCCACTCACAAGGCTTTGGTTGATCTGAGGCTATAGTAGTAGACACATAATGGGACTGAACCCAGAGCCATATGATTGGGAAGCAAACTCCTTACCACACAGCCACGCATGTTTGTATCCTGTAAAGTGTAATTTGCTGCCACCTTTCGTGCTTCTTACCCCATTCTTATCTAATCATTGATCGTTTTTCCTCTTTCATTCATCTGCCCGTTAATCATCTCATTCATCACTCATACTTCACCTTGCAAATTATCAAAGGGTACCCTACATACCCAACCCAAATCAGTCTCATTTCTTCACAAGGATTATGTATGAGGGGCTGTATAGATCTAATCTCATCATTCGTTTTTTTTTTGCTTGCGTTCTCTCCTCCATCAATTTCCCTCTCCAATCATCTCTCATCTCACCACTTAACATGTTCTCTTTCTCACTCACCCCTCTCTCTCTCCCTCCCTCCCTCTCGCTGCCTTCTCAAACTTCAACATCCTCTTTTACCTGCCCACATGATCCTTGCACCTCTTTTCTTCAGCGACTCACTTTGGATCCTTGCTACCCTCCTCTATTTCCTTCCTTTCATTTATACTTGCCCTTATCGTTGGATGGTCCTAAATACCTCCCACAAGCCACGTCATCACCTTTCCTTTCTCTTCTCCCCTTCCATACTCTCTCTCCTAATAGTCTCTACTCAGTTACGCTCTCCACAACCACCTCTACGACTATAAATCTGTTTTTCTTATGTTTTACCCTCTATCAATGCTGCCTTAGGCCCTTTAATCTTGCTAGCTGCCATTTATAAAGCACCCTATACACTCTAAAGTGGTTGATGTTAGAAAGAACATGCGGCCATAGAAACCGGACCAAAACAAACATTTGAACATGATTAAGTTCGTTAATTTGTCACTACCATGCAGCATTGCAATTCTAACACAAGCTTCATACACACTTTGTCCTCCACTCTGTATAAAAAGATCTTTGTTGCACCAACAGTAGTAGCTCCCTAAACTTACCTGAACTTTCTCCAACATATGTGTGTGTGTGTGTGTGTGTGTGTATCTGATGGGCTTCTTTAGGTTTCAGTCTCCCAAATCAGCTCACAAGGCTTTGTGAGTGGATTTAAGAGACTATAGTAGAAGACACTTGCCCAAAGCGGCACTCAGTGGTACTGATCCTGGAGCCATATGGTTGGGAAGCAAACTTCTTAACACAGCCTGCATACATACACAAGGAATGAAGCTAGTATGCTCCGTTGGATGTGTAATGTCAATGTGAATACCCGTCAGAGCGTAAGTATCTTGAGAGAAAAGCTGAACATTAGAAGCATCAGTTGTGGTGTGCAAGAGAGACGATTGCGCTGGTATGGACATGTGGTGAGAATGGAGGAGGATAGCTGCGTGAAAAAGTGCCACACCCTAACAGTTGAGGGAACCCGTGGAAGAGGTAGGCCCAGGAAGACCTGGGCTGAGGTGGTGAGGCAAGACCTTCGTACATTGGGCCTCACCGAGGCGATGAGTACTGACCGAGACTTTTGGAAATGTGCTGTGCGTGAGAAGACCCGGCAAGCCAAGTGAGATTGTTGCCAGTGCCCCTGGACTGGCTCTTGTGCGGGTGGTACATGAGATGCACCATTTTGAGCGTGGCCGTTGACAGTACCGCCTGACTGGCTCCCATAGGATTTTCGAGTGAGATCGTTGCCAGTGCCCCTGGACTGGCTTGTGCGGGTGGCACATAAAAGACACCATTTCGAGCGTGGCCGTTTTCGTGCGGGTGACACGTAAAAGCACCCACTACACTCTGAGTGGTTGGCGTTAGGAAGGGCATCCAGCTGTAGAAACTCTGCCAAATTAGATTGGAGCCTGGTGTTGCCATCCGGTTTCACCAGTCCTCAGTCAAATCGTCCAACCCATGCTAGCATGGAAAGCGGACGTTAAACGATGATGATGATGATACATACATATATATATATATATATATATATATATATATCCTAAAAAATAGAGCTCAAAATCGATGCATTGAAGATACTTTATTGCAGCAACAGTTATAATAGCAGAAACAACAACAATAAGCCAAACCTATGCACATTTCAATAGAGTATCCAGGATAAATAAACCACATTATATATATGTATATGTATGTATATCATCTCGTCTCCTCCTTGCACACTTATTCCTGACTGGGTTGAAGCACAGATTCCTCAAGTATGCTTTCCATCAGGTCCTGTCGTAAGCAACCATCTCCCATTGATCTGATTGGATCCCCCATCAAAGTCATGGATGTTATCGAACCATCCTGCTTGTGGTCTACCCATAAAACTCGCCCAATCATTCTTTTCTGAGATATTCTTACCACATGTCTGTAGTTCTCTGTGATTTCTTTCTCTTGTTCACCTCTCTGATCTCTGAGCTACACATTTTCTCAACTAATGTTACTGCAAAGAACCTATGGAGGAATCCCATTTGCAATCAATATTCACAATTATATTCTTTTGGCCATTATCCATTACATATACACATGATGGGCTTCTTTCAGTTTCTTATTTCTTTATTGCCCACAAGGGGCTAAACATAGAAGGGACAAACAAGGACAGACAAACGGATTAAGTCGATTACATCAACCCCAGTGCGTAACTGGTATTTATTTTATTGATCCCGAAAGGATGAAAGGCAAAGTCGACCTCGGTGGAATTTGAACTCAAAACATAGTGACAGATGAAATACCGGTAAGCATTTCACCCGACATGCTAACGTTTCTGCCAACTCACCGCCTTCTTCAGTTTCTGCTTACCAAATCCACTCATGAGGTTTTAATCAACCCAACTGCATAGCCACACCTGTTTCTATCTTGAAACTCATTTTTTAGGGTTTGAAACCAATTAACTATTAAGGATCACAAGGAGAATTTCCCCAACAAAACACAGGTTAGACTAATTTGTCCCAACAAATCGGATTTAGGAAAACTTAATAAAATAAGAATTAGGAACAAGGTCAAACTCAACTTATGGAAAAACACACAAGGAGCATTGGATTGGTTCTCCAAAATACATATAGGAAATAGACATAACCTTAGACTAATCCAGATTGATATTCAAAACTACTATATATATATATATATATATATACATGAGAGATAGAGAGATATTAATGGTGGTCTCTCATAAACTGAGAAAAACGGTTCTGCAATTTCTTGAGCAACCTGAACAGATAATTTATTTATAATGACCAAAGTCTTGTGCTGTACATTAGTTGTCCTTCCATCAAATTGACACTGGTCAAGTGTACAGTGTGCCACACGTCAATGTCAAAGTGACCACAGAACACTATGAAATAGAATGCTTTGCTCAAGAACACAACACACTGCCCAGTCCGGGTATTGAACCCATGATAATCTTACAATTATCAGTGTAATAACACTGCTATACTTCACTATACCCTGCTCTCAACAAAGTTCACCTTCCTGCCCATCATCTAACATCTTCCTCTTACCTTTATCTCACTACCCCCCCCCCCCGCCTCCCATCTCTAGGATGCCTTCTAGCCTTTCTTTCCATTGCTGCAATCACCCCCCCCCCCCCGAACTTTTCTCTCTCCAACTTCCCTGACAATAAAGCTTTTGCAGCATACATACTCTACTCTTCCCCTTCATCCTCCTTCCGTGATATCTTTTCCAGTGTTGTCTCCTCCACTGTTCTCTCTCTCTCTCTCAGCCACCTTTTCTCTCACCATCCTCTCACCTACAGCTTGTCTATCCCCTTAGCACCCTAACACTCCAGCCATTCTTTCCTTCAATGTCTCTTCCAACCCAGTCTGTTGTTCCTTTCCTGTCTGCTTTCCCTCACATCTTCTGTCCATACTTACTTCCAAAATGGTCCAAAATACAAATATAAATATATACGACAGGCTTTTTCAGTTTCCATCCACTCACAAGGCTTTGGTCAGTCTGTGGCTATAGTAGAAGCTACTTGCCCAAGGTCTCACAGAGTGGGACTGAACCCAGAACCATGTGGTTGGGAAGCAAGTTTCTTACCACACCGCTACATTATGTACATATATGAAGAGAGAGAGAGAGAGAGAGAGATATGTGCACTTCAGTCATTCAATCTTCTAATTTTCTTATCACGTTGCCTCACCCCACCCTTGTATCTCTTCCACCCCAGCTCTTTCCTTCCGTCCTGTTACTTTTCTCTCTTGCTATCCAGAAACATCTCACTTGTTAGTCATTCTTCATCCATTGATATTGTTCTCCACATCCTCATGTTACAATGGCCACCCTATTCTCCCCTCCTTGGACCATGAAATCATCTCTCCTCATGCACTACACCGGTCCATCTCTCTCTCCTCAGCTCCTGTAGCTTACCCAAACTCATCATCTGCCCCCACCCCCAGTCAACTACCCTTCTGCTAGCTTCCCTCTAACCCCCCACCTCAACTCATGCACCCCATCTCCTCAACCCTTAATATTTGCAGACGTTGTCTACCTCTCTCTCTTACTCCCACTTTCCCTACCTCTTCCATCAAACCCTCCTCATTCACTGCAACTCTTCCTATGAAGGTGCCACCTGGGTACCTCATTGCTATGATCTCTTTGGGGATACCATCAATTCATTCTCACTCTCTCTCCTAAATGTGAGTAGCCATGTAGCTCCTTAACAACAAGAACCCCAACCCCTTCACCCATATCTTTACCCCACCCTCCGCCGTAACATAAGAACACAGTTACCCCCACTTCAGTTTGAAGACTTGTGAGCTCATGGTGACCTCACTAGTGCTGGTGATAGAAAAAAAATCCTAGTACAAACTGTAAAGTGGTTGGCATTTGGAAGGGCATCCAGCTGTAGAAACTATGCTGAAGCAGACACTGGAGCAAGATGTAGTCCTTGGATTCTTGATAAACCATCCAAGGAACATGGATGTTAAAGGATGATGATGATTATTATTACTATGTGCATGCACATATGTATGTATGTATATATATTTGTGTGTGTGTGCATGCATGTGTGTGTATCCTCATTTAATCTCCATTTTCCTTACAGTTCTATATTTAAGAGATGAGTACATTATTTACATTTGATGGATATTTGTCTTCATCTTGTTTCTTGTTAACACAACGTTTCGCTGATATACCCTCCAGCCTTCATCATGTGTCTTGGGGAAATTTCAAACCTGGGTTCTCATTCCTGAGGTATTTTTAGATATTATTGTTATTATTGTTATTATTATTGTTGTTCAGGTCAATGCTTGGAATTGAACTCAGAATCTTGGGGTTAGTAGCCTGCACTCTTAACCACTACACCATATGCCTGTGGGCAATTATGGAGTCAATTTTTAGGGCTTATCAATCTAATATTTTCCTATTCTTCCTTAATACCGGTTCCCATATGCTGTTCACATCTACACTCAGTCTGCTTAGGAGGTTGTTGTGTCCTAGCATATGTGCTGCTTCTTTTAGTTTTCGTATTTTCCAGTGGTGTTCTCTGTCTATTATTTTAACTTCATCCCACAGAGGGAGGTGTTCTCAAGTTTTCCATACATGATCAGCTATACCCGATTTATCAATATCTCCTTGTGTCACAGCTTTGCGATGTTCCTCTACCCTTATTTTGAGGGGGCGACATGTTTCACCTTTGTATAACCTACCACAGCTGCATGGAATGGAGTACACGCAGTCTTTGGTCATATTCTCTTCTATTGGTGGTTTTTACCTGAAGGAGATATTTGCAAAGTGTTGTATTACTCTTGAACACTGTCCTGATGTCAAATGGGCCACATATCTTTTGTATCTTTCCAGAGAGGCCTTTCACATAGGGTAGACAGACTGTGGTCAGTTTATGGGTTTCATCTTCTCTTTTGTTCATATTTGGAGTGGATACTATACTTTTGGGGTAGTTGTTGCTTAACAGATCATTATTGAGCTTGATCATTTCTTCATGGTGGGTATCATACAGTTTAAAGAGAGGGGTTGTTCAGTGCTTAAAACATTGAGCAAAGAATATAAGTAGTGATTGTTACTGAGCTTGATCATTTCTTCGTGGTGGGTATCACAATCTATCAAGCAACAACTACCCTAAAAACATACTATCCACTCCAATTATGAAGAAGAGAGAGGATAAAACTAATAAACTGTCCAGAGTCTATCTGGCATAGTGGTTAAGAGCACAGGCTACTAACCCCAAGATTCTGAGTTCGATTCCAAGCAGTGACTTGAACAATAATAATAATAATAATAATATCGAAAAATACCTTAAGTTCGAGATTTCCTCAAGAGACCTGATGAAGGCTGGGGGGTATATCAGCCAAAACGTGTTAACAACAAACAAGATGTGGACAAATATCCATTGAATGTAAATAATGTCCATTTTCCTTGTTGGCACAGGTTGGGTGGTTTAACAGGAACTGGCAAGTTAGATAACTACCAAACTCTACTGTCAGCTTAGGCACCATTTCCACAGTTGTACTTGTTGCTTTTTATGTGACACCAGTGACCAGTGAGGTCACTGAGTGGGAGTAATTATGAGGCAGGTGGCTTTGTACTTGGTGATGAGAAGTTAAAAAAGTATAAAAGGGATTAAAAAAAAAAGGGTATATTGTACAGGAGATGATAATGGCTACTCCAAATGGAAGAAGAGAGGGAGGAGAGAGAGAGAAGCTGGTGAAGATGATGTGTCAGGGCATACCCTTAAGTTAGAAGGAAGTGTGTATAAGTGAAATGGTAGAGAGGATTGGATAGAGTGAGTGGGGGATAGAGAGGGAATGTAGTGGATGGTTAACATGGGTGGAGGAAAGGGAGTATTAGGAAGATGAGTTATGGGGGGAGATATTTCTCAGGGACACATTGTGTGTGTGTGTGTAGGGGCACAGATATGAAAGATATTCCTTTATGGCCTTGATTTTTCTTCAATGGTTGGGTCTTCTCAAATCACCAATTGTATTGATTCTTTATCATCTCCTTTGTGAGGCCCAACATCTGAAAGTCATTTTTCATCACTTCATTTCCTGTTTTCCTAGGTTTTCGTCTTCCACAGGTTCCATCCACATTTAGCGAATGGCACTTCTTTATGCAGCTCTATTCACCTGTCAGCATCACACAGCCATACCAGCATGGTCTTCTCTTTTGCACACTGCATCTCATGCCTCTTATGCCTTGTTCTTCTCTCAACGCGTTTACACTTTCCCATACACACACATTCAGCATAGCATGCTAGGTGCATTTCTTTCAAGCTTTCACATATTTTCTGCATTCACAGCCCACATTTTGTAACTGTGTAGCATTGCTGTTCTTACACAACCATCATACAATCTGCCTTTCACTCTGAGGAGAGGCCCAATGTTATCAAAGATAACTGTCCTCTCAAAACTTCCCCCAATCAGTTTTTATTTCAGCCACTGACCCCAACTTGGGGTCCATGGACCTCTGATGGTCCTGGGGGAGGGGGTCTTATGAAATTTCATATATATATATTAGGAGAATTCACAAAAAAAAACAACAGATGAAGACAGGTGGTGTAGAAAACAAATAGATGCATTAGTATAACGCTCGGGAATTGAAAAAGTTTTTAACGTTTCAAGCCTACGCTCTTCCACAGAAAGAAACAAGGAGAGAAAATAAAGAATGTGTAGTGGTTAGGGTTAGGGTAAGTATAAGCATATTCAAAGGGGTCCATGGAGAAAACTCAAATAATCGGGTTGGGAACCACTGAACTAGACTTTCAGAACATCCTCCTCCTCCTCCACTGCTAGTTACATCACCTAAGTAACAAATTATCAACTACCTCTAAAGTAGTAACTCACAAGACAAGAGTCCTTGACTGAGGAATTGTCGTATATTGTAGTCCTGAGGGTGGTGGCTTGATGAGAGGTGATGAAAGGCTAAAGTATAACAGAGAGACAGGTATCTTGCTGTACAGGTGATATGTGATTACCCAGTTGAAAAAGAAAGGTGGTAGTGATCAAGTTGTGTCAGGGTGTACCCTCAAGTTACATAGGGGGGGATATAAGTGAAGTTGTTTGAGCAGGTAAATAAGTTCATGAGGGTGGGGTGAGTGGCAGGTGGATAGAGATGGGGATAAAGGGAAATTCAGTGGGTAACGAACTTGGGTCGAGGCATTTTTAGTCATGGGGGAAGCAGGTATCGGCCAGGGAAGTAATATGTGGTTGTAAAGAAGATGTGAAGTGTGTGGGGGGTAGGGTGCAAAGGAGATGTTCAATACTAGGAATGGAGTCAGAAGGTGAAAATGGTGAGAGACAGATATTCCAGCAACTATGCTTTCTGAGTATCCTCTTCTATTGTTAATTAGGTTAACTAGCTAACAGAAACTGCCAATTTCCTCTAAAGGATCCTCATGGGCATTTGAAGAAATCTATTTCCTGTATGTTGTAATTTCACCAGTGCATCTACAACAACAAAGTCTACTTTCTCTTTTAACCTTTCTGTGATTCCACCGCATCCTCTTGTTTGACCACAGTTGGTGCTTAGTAGAAATTTCATACAGTGTACTAACATCTCTTCTACTATTTAACTGAATCAATCATGAAGAAATTATTGTTCTGTGTGTTTTCTTGCTAACTAGAACTTTGTTCTTTACTAAGTTAACTTTAAGGCCCTTTGATTCCAGGTTTTGCTTCCACAATTTCATTTCTAACCCTACTAGAGTTTCAGTTATATGATTGCGTGTGGATGTATACATATATCTATGGTATATATATATATATATATATATATATATATATATATATATTTGTGTATGTATATGTGTATGTATGCATTGCTAAAATATAAATTTTATTTGTATGTATTTCTTGTTTCTAGACTAAACTTGTCAACATATAAATGCTTTGACTTCTTTGGGCATAAGCTATTATGCCTGAAAAAAATTTCAAGGTAATCTGATTCCTTGAACTTTCAAAATAGAATTTTGTTCATTATTATAGCAACACTGGTAAAAAGTTGTCACCATTTTTAAATGAGAAGAATATCAAAATGACTCAGTAACACACATTTGAAGAAATGTTAGTCATTTACAATGTCTCACACTTACACATAAACGCATTCATACACACACATACATATATATGCTTGCACACTAAATTTCACATATGCATGCTCACCTGCAGATATACATACACACTTATGATGAATGTTGTGCACATAGAAAAGTGAGTGGTAGATGCATACAAATACACGTACATTTACACAATAAGTAAATTATAACAGAAGTGCACAAACATGCACATGAACACAAATGCACACTAACATACACAATTCTCTAAAATGCAGATGGCTTCTTCACCAATATATTTTCCAGAATCTTATGCTTTGTTTTTTACTGTACCTCTCATGTTCCATCCTTCTTTCTCTTATCCTCTCTCTATCTCAGATATAGAATTATATATATATATCTGAAATATAAACATACAAAAAATATACTCTACATGATGATGATTTATATATATATGTATATATATCAAATGACCCAATATTAAAAAAATGGAGCAAGCAAATCATTTTACTTCAATTTGCAATTATTTTGTCATAATTCAATATAATCAATCTTGCATACTTATGTAATAATTCCTGCAACTATTGATTAATTTTCAAATCCTATTTAAAGTTTCTTTCCATAACACATGTTAAAAATGACTTGTCAGAATTTCATAAAAAATAATACGCTGACTAAACTTGAAATCCACTAAAATATGCACTCCAAGTTGGACCTGTCCACATGAACACATCTATATAATAAAAACAAATGAGTCATAGCGATTGAACAGGTTGAGGGAGGGTTACTATATTTTGACAGTTGGTAGTTCTGTGCACTACTATCAGTAGAATTTACAGTCATTTGCTTTATTGAATCAGATTTTAAGATGTCATGACCTTTTTAGTAGCTTTTCTTTTTCATAATCAAGTAGACTTACTTTGAGGGAAGGCAATATTTCTCCACAGTCATACTTATATGAATATACACTCTTTTACAACTATCATGCAGTATCATGAAAATACACACACATCTATGTGCATGCACACACACACGCGCGCAATGGGGCTTCTTACAATTTCCATTTACAAATCTGCTCACAGGGGTTTAGTTGGCCAAATGGTATTGTACAAGATACTTACCCAAGGTGCCATGGAGTAGGACCAAACCCAGTACCATGTAGTTAGAAAGCAAAATTTTTAACATCATAATCATGCCACCACCACCACCACACACACAAATGCATGCATGCATGCATGCAAATCAGAGTACTGCATCGTACTCTGATGTCTGCTTTGGCATAGTTTCTATGACTGGGTGCCCTTCCTAATGCCAACCACTTTACAATGTACCGGGTGCATTTTATGTGGCACCAGCACTAATGAAGATTGCCTTGCATCTTGTAAGACTCAGGGCCTAAACTGATTGCTATTATTGAAGGAAGGTTCCAGAATAGCTCAGCTGAATCAATGGTGCTTCTTGCATTGATGCTGAGTGGGGGAATAATAGAAGATCGATGGTGAGGATCACGAAGCTCTATGAAAAGAGTAACTGCAGCACATCCATAGGAATGGCATCCATGGTTGTGGAATCCGCTAATGAAAGATGGAATATCACGCAAGCTCCCAGTTCAAATTCATAATAATGGAATTGGATGGTGACAGTAAGTCATGGGTGTCCACAAAAGCAGCAGAAAAAAAAAGAAGGGTGGGGGTGCAATGTTTCTAGGCATGTGTGAAGGTAAGAGGAACAGATTTATTGCAATGTGGTGGCAGTGGACACTCCTGGAGGAGGGTAATATGGAAGGAAACAGGGGAGAGGTTAGTGTCAATGATTAGTGAGAAAGAGGAGGGAAAGGTGACAGGGTAGTTTACAAAGGAGTGCTATTCTATATTATAATGGTATGAATAATAGGTGATGGGAAGGTGAGGGGAAGGGAGAAATAGATTAGTGTGATGAGAAATCCTGAGAAAATCATTGAAGTAAAGAAAGAGGGGTCATGAAGGTAGGCCACTGAGGAAGGGGAAGGGTGGGGTGAGGTGAGGTGGCAGAGAAACTCTGGGGAAAGGACAGTGAGGTAGTGGTGGGAGCAAGGAAGGAGAGACTGGAGGGTATCAAAGATGGGGGGTGGTGGCTGTGGGAGAGAATGATGAAATAAAGGGGTAGAGGCACTGGCGTAGCTAGGGGGAGTGGTAGGGGCAGTCTCCCATCCCCAGGCGGCACTTTTAAAGGGGTGGCACTTTTGGGTCTGCTGTAGGCAATGTGTTTGTTGGGTCCAGGGGTGGCAAATGGAAGGGCTGTCCTGGGTGGCAAACATTCTAGCTATGCTAGTGGGTCGAGGAAAGTAGTGGGCGAATGCAGTGCGATTAAGGGTGGAGCATACCCTGGAGTAGTAGGACCTGAGAAAATTGTGAGAGAGCATGGTGCCGGGGTCACCAGGCACAAGGTTCTCATTAAAGTGATTCACTTTTTTTTTTGTACTCAATACTTAATAAAAGAGTTACTGGTAGATTCATTTGTATTAAACTGTGATAAAATATTAAAAATAAAGTTCTTTTTAACAACCACTTGTGGAGGGGCATACATTTTTCTGGAAAGTTATAGTGGAGCCTGGGGGAAAATAGGTTGGGAAACACTGTCCCAGGGGTTTAAGGGTAGGTAGGGAGATAAAAGTAAGAGGTAACTACCTTACAATATGACATAAGTATCATACAATCTGCCCTTCACTTCTTGCCAACAGTAGTAATAGCTCCCTAAACCCTTTTCCAACCCATTCTTACCCTGGCTGCTATACTTTTAATCATGTCCTCTAGGTAACAGAAACTATCAACGACTTCAGGTGAGTTATCTGGGTACCTAAAAGAATCTATTTCCAGTGTATGTATTGCTCCAGTGGATCTGCCACATATGAAGCTTACCTTATCTGTTAACCTGCTTCTAATTCCACTCCATCTCTTGTGTGTCCATAGCTTATATCAGGTACATCATATGGAGTTCCTGTCTACTTTCTTGCTGTTAAGGCCAGGGTCCTGTCTTCTTTACTAAAACTTTAGCCTTTGCTAAATTTACCTCAAGGTTTAACTTCCATACCTGCAATTTCATCGTTAATTTCACTACAGATTCAGCTATGAGAACTGGATCATCAGCATACAGGAGATCTCACAGACAGCTGATCTTAAACTCCACTGTGATGACCTGTAAGACTATGACAAATACAAGAAAGCTGACAACTCTTTCTTTAATTACTGCATTTTTGTGCATAGCTTGTACAGCCCTCGCAGGCTATTCTTTTACTTAGTCTCTTTAGTGACCTGCAAATTTCTGGACATGACACTCTGTTAGTATCTCTATAACAACCAATGGTCCTGCAGCATTCCTTCTCTAAATGTACTTAATCACTTTAGCTACCACACTGCTATCAATTGGAATTTCTTGTCCCTATGTCTGGTCAGCATGAGGTAGATTCTCTTTATCCAACATATTCTCCACATTCAACAACCTCAAATAATAAGCACTTCCATACCATTTTCTTGTCTTCAATATCAATGGATGAATGTGCCTTCATCATTCCGAATACATTCCTCACCAACGACATCTTAATTCTCTCTCACACACAATGTCAAGCAACCTTTATCACTTTACAATCCTCACATCCCTTCTAACCTCACCCATAGCCAAATATCCCTATCACTTGCCTGCTCTTCTAGCCATTTGATAATCTTCTCTATTACACCCTTCTAAGCCTGTCGCTTAGCTTTTACCCCCCCCCCCCCCACCTATCAATCATGTCATCTTATCACTACATCACCTTCAGGAAGGCTGGAACTTTGCTCCAGCCTTGTCTGATTTCTAGCCCTAAACAGGTTGTTTTATTGCAATTCTCAGTTGTCATCTATACTTCACATATTTAAATCCTTCTTCCTACAGTTATACGTGCCAGAATTTTTCTAAATCTATGACTCACTGTCAGTTCGTTTAGCTTCCTTCTCCATATCATCTTCTGTCTCTGTTTGCTTAGCTCTGAACTTTGAAATCACTTGCCACTAATCTATGTTGGATAGTGCTTTCTCTACCAGGAAAGGTTTCGGTATTTACATTTGCTTGTCTCTCCCATTTCCTGGGGAGAATGTAATTTATTTGACTTGTGTATTCACCAGACTGGTAAGTCATGAGGTGGTTGGTTGGTTTCTTGAAGTGTGTGTTGCAAATTGTTTGATCAGTTGCATCACAAAAATCCAGATGCTTACACCCCCACCTCATTTATTGGACCATATACATGCCCTCCTTAGATATCACAGAAGTTATCACTGTGTTGACCAACATGTCTGTTGAATTCCCTGCCATGACAATGAGGTGGTTGTCAATCATTGTTTAAGTAGCTGAAGAAGGTCACTTGAAAACTCTCCTGTTTCTCTGTCAACCATGCCTGTGGAGCACAGAAATAAATGTTGCTGTTGATTTATCTGTGATGAGTATCAGCTTAATTATCCTATTGTATGTTGTGACTACCTTATCTACTTCATTTTTCATCTTACAGTATGCCTACTCCAGGCACTTTAACTAACCAGAAAAATGTGTATTGTTTCATGCCTGTGAAGGGTTTAACTGAGGAATCTTTACATCTTACGACTTGCACATGAAACACACCCACTTGTCTCCACTCCAGCATCTTCACAATCTCACAAGACCTAACTTTTACCATGCCTTTATTGATGGTTATGTCCCTGAAGTTTTGGAATTGACAGAGGAGGCAGGTTTTCAGTGGTAAAACTGTTTGTTATTGTTTGATAATGTCCATACCTGTAAGGAATATGAAACCATGTGTTATGGTTTGCCTGCAATAATAAGATTTACTCACAGAATTATGTTTGACCTTTCATTAAATTTATCATCATTTATTCATTCTCTTCATGGTACACAGGATATCATCAGTGATGTTTACAACTGCTATCAACAAACACAATGATATTATTTTCATTGTTGTTTGAGTGTTTGCTACAATTTTATTGCCTTTGTTGGTTAGGCTCTGTGCAGAATCTTCATATGAGACAGAGAGGGGTTGCTGTATCAGGTACATGCCCCATGAGAGAACACTGACAATTATAGAGAATGAAAGTTTGAAGTACTAGTTGTGTGTTGGATGGGCTTGGCGCATCGTAGTTGTGTGGCAGACAGCCAAGGATTTTTAAGTGAATGAACCAGAAACATTAGGAAAACAATTCTACACATCATAATATATAAAGTTCAAGTCATATAGAGAACTTACTTGATGAATGAATGTGACAAAATATTTATGAGAGGAGAAAATGAGAATTGGGTTCTTATCATCATCATCATCATCATCATCATTGAATGCCTGTTGTCCATGCTGGCACGGGTTGGACCGTTTGACCAGGCCTGGTAAGCTGAGTGGCTGAGCCAGACCCCAGTCTTATTTGGCATGGTTTCTATGGCTGGATGCCTTTCCTAATGCCAACCACTTCTACGTCCACCAGCATGGGTGCCAGTTGAGTGACACCGGTATCTGCCATGACTACAATTTCACTCAGCTTGATGGATCTTCCTTCCCAAGCACAGCATATTGTCAAAGGTCTCAGTCATTTGACATTGCCTTCATGAGGCCCAGCACTCAAAAGGTGCTTTTTACATGCCACGGGCACTGTTGCTAGTTCCACAACACCAGTTTGGGCCACATTGTCTCCATGAGGCCCCATGCTCAAAAGGTGCTTTTTATGTGCCGCTGGAACGCATTATTATCATCATAAAGAAAGTGGAGTGGACAAAAAAGATAGTATCCAAGCATATAAAAAGGGAGAAAAAAAAAGAAGAAAGAAAGAGGTTGTTTTTAACTTACATGAATGAAGATATTTATAAGAATATATTTCTAGAATTGGGGGAGGAGAGAAAAGAAATATACACTAATGTGCCTGTGTTATGTTGGAAAGAAAGTCCTGTTGCATTTTAGGCTGGGAAAGAAACAAATGGTCTTAATGGATTCTGATAATGATTCAAGATAATACTTAACCTCATTATTGATAACATAGTTCCATCTATTTGGCAGTTGTTGATCTCTTGGGTGTAAAATTCTAAAGGTGTTGAAGAAAAGAAACAATAATAAATTTTTATTTTTCTAAATAATGATCTGAAAAGATGATAGTCAGATGGAACTGTTAATCAGGAGAATAAGGAGGAGGATGCAAAAACTCCACATTTAATGCTATACTCTTTTCCTGCATGGCTTGGGCAATATGTGGAAGAGTAACAACCATTTACAACAGACCAATGATAAACCCTTTTCCTGCAAATTTTTTTTGCAATGCTTCCAAATAATTACAACACTCTTCATATCCCACCAAACACTGAGCATAACTTTTTTTTTCAAGTGTAGTCTTGGTTTGATGATAAATTCTCCTTTATATATATACACACACACAAATATACATACATAAATGTGTGTCTCTCTCTCTCTCTCTCTCATATATATATATATATATATATATATATATATATATATATATATATATATATATAATGACGTAGTGGTTAAGAGCGTGGGCTACTAACCCCAACATTCTGAGTTCGATTCCAAGCAGTAATCTGAACAATAATAATAATAATAATAATAACATCTTCACATTTCTTCTGCCGTTGAGGCCCATGTCTTGCTGCTATGCAGCAGCACATCTTGCATGCCAGCATTGTACAATCTGCCTTTGACCTTAAAGGATAAGATCTTTGTTCATTATTTACATTTGACGGATATTTGTCCTCATCTTGTTTGTTGTTAACACAAGGTTTCAGCTGATTATACCCTCCAGCCTTCATCAGGTATCTTGGGGAAATTTCGAACCTATGTTCTCATTCCTAAGGTATTTTTCGATGTTATTATTATTTATTATTATTACTGCTTGGAATTGAACTAGGAATCTTAAATATAGAACTGTAAGATCTTTGTTGTCAGTATCCTGAACCTTCTCCAGCCCATTCTTGTTCTAACTACCAAACTTTCAGAACATCCACCCCCCACTGTTAATTTGTTCATCTGGGTAGCAAAAATCTATCAAACATTTCTAGGGAGCCATCTGGGCATTTGATAGAATCTATTTCCTGTTCACTCTAAGTGCTTACTTAGTATCTTGATGCAACAGGTGCATCTGAAGTCTGCCTTCTCTATTAACTTACCTTTAACCCCACTCCACCTTTTGTGAGTCCATTGCTTACAATGGGCACAATTTGTGAATTTCTACCATCTTTTCTGCTAGTGGAGAATAGTTGTTTCCTTGACCCTGTAACAGTTCCATCCTTCTTTCTACTTACTAAAACTTTTGTTTTTGTTAAGTTTACGTTAAGGTGTTTCAATTTTAGATTTTGCTTTCCTGTCTGGAATTTCAGTTTCAGTTCTATTGATTCTACTACAAGAGCTAAGTTATTAGTACACAGTTCCCTAAGGAACTGTTATGGCTCAGAAGATTATAACAAATAGAGGCTGGAGCTGAGAACTGATCCCTGATCTTCCCTATCTGCACACTAAATTCTTCCCTGAACTTGTTGCTGATTCTCACCTTACTGACTGCTCCTTCACTCATAGCTTGTATGACCCTTAACAAACCATTCATCTATTCTTAATTTTTTTGTGACCACCAAATCATGATGTGAGGGATTCTTTCAAAGACCTTTTCTAGATCATTAAATACTAGGTTTAGCTGCATATTCCTTGTGTATTTGTCCATATAGCTTTTTACAAGGAATATCACATCACTGGTGCCTCTTCCTTGGATGAAGTTGAACTGCATTTTTCTAGAATAATCCTGTTCCTTAATAAGTTTTCCAATAACTGTTTCTGTAACTGGTTTAACAGTTTGATGCTTTTGTAGCTATTTCTCTCTGGTGCCTCTCTTCTGCCCCCACTGCAATGCTAGTCATTGGGTGTAATGTTTCTTTTGTATTTTTGAGTGAGTATCTTGTCACCTACTTTGCTAGATATTTTGAGCATTTCAGCAACTATCTTTGATGACTCAACTGCTTTCCCTATCTTCATACCCTTCATTGCTCTATCTACCATACTGCTGGCAAACTTGGATAACCAGTCCTTCTATGTAATGGGAGGGTTTAGATGCAGTAGGCTCTGTTTGTCTGTTCATCTCTCTCTCTCTATTTATCACATTCAGTGGCCTTTCATAGCATTTCCATGCCTTTCATCAGTAAGATCATCTGTGCCATTATTATTCTTTACACACTTCTCCCCAACAAAATTTTAGCAATGCTGAACACTTCACAGCTCTGACCCTCATTCTGCAAAAAATGTGCAAACTTCTTTTCTGCCTTTCCCCTTTCAATGTGTATCTAATGGTTAGTTTCTTTATCAGCAATTTGGTAATTTTCTCTATTGCACCCTCTCTTTGTCTTTCCTTGCTTGTCTCTTTACTGTTATAGCACTGTCTGCAGTATTGCTCCTTCCATTCCCTATGTTTGGCTGGAGACTTGCACTTCATTTACTTTGTCCCATGTCTTCCTGGGTCTCCCTCTTCCACAAGTTCCATCCACTTCGATTGGACAGTATTTCTTTGTGGAGCTGTCAGCATCTATCCACATCACATGACCAAACCAGCACAATCTTCTCACAAGTCTAGCCTGTAGTCTTTAGCAGATTGTTCTTTAAAAACTGCCAGTTTTACTCTGTGAGTCTTTATCTCTACCATCTAAGCATTGGTTAATACCTCTCTGAATATATGACTAACAGAGGAATTTGAATCTTTCCACTTCCAGCTCTTCCTCCTCTTCCCAATTATCTTGTTGCTAAAGTAGACCAGCCATTATTTTGAAATCACCAACTACTAGACTATGTTGGAAGATGCATTCTTCATCTGGGAAGGATTTAGTGTTTACAGTCATCTGCTTGTTCTGCTTTCTGGTGAGAATAAAATCTATCTGGTTCTTGTGTTCACCTTATTGGTAAATAATCAAGTGGCTGAGTGGTTTCCTGAAGTCCATATTGCATATTGTGAGGTCATTTACATCGCAGAACTCTTGGAACCTTGATCCTTCCTCATATCTTATCCAAATCCATAACCACTATGGACACTAAAAAAGCCATTATGGTTATTGTCCTGTATGTCCATTAAAATGATCAGCTGTAATGAAGTTATCATCTGCTAGATAAACTCAACAAAACAGTCCTTCTGGTCATTCACCAGTCATGAATGTGGTGTGTAAGTGGAGATAACTGCCACTTTGTTTTGCCTACAACTAGCTTAAGTTTAATAATTTTGTCACATGTCCTGATGGAAAATGGATGTTAAAAGATGTAGTAGTAGTAGTAGTAGTAGTAGTAGTAGTAGTAGTAGTAGTAGTAGTGGTGGTGGTGGTGCTAATAGAATACCAATTTCACCCATGCCATCACACTTACCTGGACAGAAGAATTTACACACCTATTTCTTGCCTGCAAGGAGCTTGTCTGTGGTACCACTCTGTCATGAATCTTGCACACTTGTCTATACCTTAGCATTTCTGCAAGCTCACCTAACCTATCTCTCATTGTGCCAGCCCTTAGAGTAGCTGCTTTAAAGTTTGGACCTAATATGGAGAACTTGGAAGGGAGTTTCCAGTAGTGTTTCGATAGAATTGTGTCCTTTGACTGCATCTGAAATAAAGCGCAAATTGTTTTCTATGCTTCTTGTACTTAGCAATTCAACCATTTGGAGGAAATTATCTTGTGCCATTTCCGTGACTCTTCCACTTCTTTTCTCTTCACTTCACTCTTCTTCAGTTCTCTTTCCACTCTCCTTCCTTTTTTTCCTCCTCCTCACCATCACCTACATCTACACTTACAGCTTCTACTTCAGCAATGTAACTACATGTGGGCCATTGGTGATTTCTTCTCCTTCTTTGGACATTTCCCTTTCTCCTTTCCAATGAAAAGCTATGCTCGAATCATTAAACTCTCTCCTTTCAATGAGCATCAAAAGCTGATACACTTTTTGTGCATATTCTCATGTCTGTTTTTCTAGTCTTTCATTTTTTATTTGTTTATTGGAATTGTTTGTTTATTTGAATTGACTATATATAAATATATATATATATATATATATATATATATATATACATATGGATTGTTGGCAATTTTTTTTTCCTCCATCTTCCTATTCTTTTGAACTTTTCTCTATCTCCTGTTTCTGAAAAAGAGCTTTGCTCAAAATGTAAAACACCCTTTTTTTCCTTCCCTGAGCATCTGCTAATACTTTGCATGTACCGCATCCTCATGTTTTTTTCTTGTTGCCTTTTTTCTCTGCTTTTTTATATTATGTATATGTGTGTGTGTGTGTGTGTGTGTGTGTGTGTGTGTATATATATGTGTGTATATACACATGTGTATATGTGTGTGTGTATATATATGTATATATATTGTATACATACATCATTATTGTTTAATATCCGTTTTCCATGCTGGCATGGGTTGGACAGTTTGACTGAGTTCTGAAGAGTCAGCGGCTGCGCCAAGATCCAATCTGATCTGGCAATGTTTCTACAACAAGATGCCCTTCTTAATGCCAACTACTCCAAGAGTCAAATGAATGCTTTTTACGTGCCACCAGCACAGGAGCCACTCAAGCGGGCTTGGCAATGATCACATTCAGATAGTGCTTTTTAGGTGCCAGTCAGGGGCTACTGGCATTGGCCATGTTGTGATGGTGCTTTTTACATGCCACAGGCATGAGAGCCACTCAGGGGCTACTGGCATTGGCCATGTTCTGATGGTGCTTTTTACATGTCACAGGCATGAGAGCCACTCAGGGGCTACTGGCATTGGCCACATTCAGAGGGTGCTTTTCACGTGTTACCTGCATGGGAGTCAGTCAGGCAGACCTGCATTGACCACATTCGGATCGTGCTTTTTACATGCCACCGGCATGGGAACCATTCAGGGGGTACTGGCTACAGCTATGATATTGGTTCTACTTGATTCAACAGGTTTCCTCAAGCATATCATATCGCCTGACATCAGGGTTACTCTTACCTGGGCTGGACATGTGTGGCTGCGATGTCACATGAGTTGCCAGGTCTTCTCAATCACAGCATATCTCCAAAGGTCTTGCTCTCCTGTCATTGTCTCTGTGAGGCCCAATGTTCGAAGGTTATGCTTTACTATCTCATCCCATGTCTTCCTGGGTTTGCCTCTTTCACAGGTTACTTCCACAGTTAGGGAGTGGCACTTCCTCACACAGCTGACCTCATCTATGCATAACACACACCCATACCAGCGCAGTCATCTCTCTTGCACACCACACCTGATGCTGCTTATGTCCAACTTTTCTCTCAGGGTACCTACACTCTGTCGTGCATGCACACTGACATTACACATCCAGCGGATCATACTAACTTCATTTCTTTCAAGCCTACGCATGTCCTCAACAGTCATGGCCCATGTTTCACTGCCATGTAGCATGGCAGTTCACACACATGCATCATACAATCTACCTTTCATCCTGAGCAAGAGGTCCTTAGTTGCCAGCAGAGGTAGGAGCTCCCTGAACTTTGCCCAGGCTATTGTTATTCTAGCCGTTGCACTCTTAGAGCAACCACCCCCACTACAGACTTGGTTGCCTAGGTAGCAGAAGCTATTAACTACTTCTAGTTTATTTCCCCTTTTGTTCATTTGGTAGGCCCACTTGTGTGGCGTAAGCAGAGATAATTGTAGCTGTACCATTCTGCAAGACTAGCCTGAGTTAAAGTGCTCTATCACACACCCTCACTACCACTATGACTTTATCCACCCATTTTTCTGCAAGAAGTATGCCTACACCCACTATTCCATCACTATTACCTATATACGTATGTACTTTGCTTGTGAGGACTCTGGCCGAAGCTCCTCTCTACCTTACCTCTTGTATGCAACATACATCGTCTCTTGTTCAAGCATCTCTACAATCTCACTAGACCTACATTTCAATGTGCCTACATATACAGTGCCAACTCTGATATTGTATATATACATGTGTATATATATTATATATATATATATATATATATATATATATATAATATATGTGTGTATATATTTTATATATATATATATATATATACATGTGTGTATATATTATATATATATATATACACACACACACACACACACACACACACACACACACACACACACACACATATATATATATATATATATATACACACACACATATATATATATACATATATATATATATATATATATCATCATCATCATCATCGTTTAATGTCTGCTTTCCATGCTAGCATGGGTTGGACAATTTGACTGAGGACTGTCAAACAAGATGGCTGCACCAAGCTCCAATCTGATCTGGCATAGTTTCTACAACTGGATGCCCTTCCTAACACCAACCACTCTGGAGCTTTTACGTGCCACCAGTACGATGGTCAGCCAGGCGGTACTGGCAACGGCTACACTCAAGTGGTGTTTTTTATGAGCCACCTGCACAGGAGCCAGTCCAGTGGCACTGGCAACAACCTCGCACGAATGTTTTTCCATGTGTCACCGGCACATGTGCCAGTAAGGCAATGCTTGTAACGTACACATTTGAATGGTTCTTTTTACATCCCACCAGCACGGAAGCCAGTCGGCTGCTCTGGCAGCGATCACGCTTAGATGGTCCTCTTAGTGCTCCACTGGCACTTGTGCCAGTCATTGAATTTGCGAATTTGATTTGATTTCGATTTCACTTCCCTCAACAGGTCTTCACAAGCAGAGTTTAGTGTCCAATGAAGGAAAGGTACACGTAAGTGGGCTGGTTACACCCCATGTGTTATGGTCTCACTTGTCTTGCTAAGTCTTCTCATGCACAGCATATTTCCAAAGGTCTCGGTCACTAGTCATTGCCTCTGTGAGGCCTAATGTTCGAAGGTCGTCCTTCACCACCTCATCCCAGGACATACATACATACATGGGTATGCAGAGCAGATAAAACAGTGGAGAACTAATGAAGGGCTTGTTCTTCATGTTGCCTGTATCGTTTTTCTATTTTGTTTCTTTCGTTGTTCGCAAAAAAAGTTCGTTTTCCATGTTTTTGTATTTCATGTTCTTGTTTTTTTATGTTGTTTACATTTTTTTGACATCCTGTATCCATATATGCATGTGTATATACATATATATGTATGTATGTATATATGCATATATATATATTATTTATATTATATCAACATCGTTTAACGTCCACTTTCCATGCTAGCATGGGTTGGACAATTTGACTGAGGACTGGCAAGCCAGAAGGCTGCACCAGGCTCTAATCTGATCTGGCAGAGTTTCTACAGCTGGATGCCCTTCCTAACGCCAACCATTCCAAGAGTGTAGTGGGTGCTTTTATGTGCCACCGGCACGAGGGCCAGTCACACGGTACTGGCAACGGCCACACTCAAAAGGTGTTTTTTATGTGCCACCTGCACAGGAGCCAGTCCAGCGGCACTGACAACGACCTTGCTCGAATTATTTTCTAACGTGCCACCAGCACAAGTGCTAGAAGGCAACGCTAGTAACGATTACGCTCAAATGGTGCTATTTACGTGCCACTAGCATGGAAGCCAGACAGCTGTTCTGGCAATGAACACGCTCAACAGTGCTGTTAGTGCTCCACTGGCGCAGGTGCCAGTCATTAAGTATGGTTTAATTACGATTTCACTTGCTCGAACAGGTCTTCGCAAGCAGAGTTTAGTCTCCAATGAAGGAGATTTTGGCATGGGTGCCAGTCGTCGGATTCGGTTCGATTTCGATTCAAATTTTAAATTCCAAATTCATAACCATAAAATGTTCACACACCCTACCCCAACAAACCAAACTACATCTCTTCTCTAAAACTGCATCTATTCTCTTCCTCACATTTCCTCTTTC
The DNA here is from genome assembly GCF_046866305.1 of Octopus bimaculoides. Taxonomy (NCBI): domain Eukaryota; kingdom Metazoa; phylum Mollusca; class Cephalopoda; order Octopoda; family Octopodidae; genus Octopus; species Octopus bimaculoides. Next base: position 5,264,710 of record NC_142944.1, read on the forward strand.
ATACACTATGATTATCTCCCACTCCTCAATCCTATCATCACTGTATCATTGCTATTCCCTCCCCCTCTATATATTCAGGTTCTCACCAGTCACTGCCTTCCCCACCCCCAATCATGCCTTTTTTGGTAATACTCTGCCACTTATATTATGACCTCTGTACCTTGAGGATATGCCCTGGCACTTGCCACCATCTCTCTCTCTCTCTCTCTTCTTTTACTCCACCATCAAATCTATGTTCTGATCCCTATTCTTTGTGAGTATGCACTAGCACTTCACCACCATCTCTTTCCTGCTCTCTCTTTCTTTCACTTTCCCTCTGGCTGGGTAATCATGTATCTTCTTTATAGCAGTACACCTGTTCTGTCCTCATTCTTGATAATTCACCCCACTCTCTTTCTCTCTCTCTCTCTCTCTCTCTCTCTCTCTCTCTCTCTCTCTCTGATCAGGTAACCATGTATCTCTTCTACAGCAAGACACTTGTTTCTGTTTCTCTGTCACACTCTAACCTTTCATCACCTGACACAAGATCACCTCCTCCAACACCCCCTCCCCTTTCATAGGTTCTTTGTCTTGCAAGTTACTTGGTGACCCTACCAGTGCTGGTGCCACATGAAAAGCATTGAGTCCACACTGTAAAGTGGCTGGCATTTGGAAGGACAGCCAGCTGTAAAAACTATGCCAAAACTGACCTCTCTTGTTTTTGTACCAGATAAAAAGCACTCAACCCACTCTGCAGGGGGGTTGGGGTTAGGAAGGGCATCCAGCAGTAAAAACTGTGCCAAAACAGACAGAAGTCTGGTGCAGTCTTCTGCCTGGCCAGCTCCTGTCAAACTGTCCAACCCATACCAGCATGGCAGGCAGATGTTAAACAATGATGATAATGATGTACCTTAGCAATTTCGCTAAAGAGACCAATAGAATAAGTACTGGGGCTGATTTATTTATAAAATCCTTCAAGGTAGTGCTCCAGCATGGCCACAGTCAGATGACTAAAACAAGTAAAAGATAGCTAAATTTATGAAAGTAAAGGAGAAGTAAAGGAAAAATATCCAACAAATACTGAGTTACGTTAAACTAATGAATAAATAAAATAGAGCAATAATAATTGGCATAGCTTATATATGCTATACACCTAGCCATTTGGTGGTAATAGTCTAGAAATCAAGAATTTTGAAGAGTGTTTACAACTACTCAAACGATCTGATTTTCAGTTTGATGCAGATTATCTTGGGACACGATAAAGCACTTTTAATTCATGCACAATAGATGTCTCACAGAATTCTGGTTTGATACATGTCTTTATATGTTAGTTTTTTTTCTAAGATAAACTATTGTACCTTAAAGTGGGTAGAACCAGTTTCTTTTAATTGCCTTATGTGCTTTGATAAACTTGTTGATGACTTGTTTTGTAGGTGTATGAAAGAATTCTTGTGTAAATGAAGTCTCATTTTTAAGCTGCTTTCCATAATCTCAGATTATGTATTGTATATATGGATATTATCAATCATTATCTTAGACCTATATTCAACTCCTTTAATCAGGTAATTACCATTTAAAGGGCAACCACTAGGATATTTGTAATTACATTTAGGCTCATTATCATATTCATTAGGTTTATTGAGCTTACTAACTTTGTTAACTTTAACTTACTAACATGGTTAACTTACACAGTGATGTTTTCTCAACAAGAATAGCTAACCTTCAGAGTTTCTGTTAAAAGTTCTATAATATGATCCCAGGGAATATTGCTTAGATACTAAATTTCAAAATTCTCTACCTTCATTAGTCCTAACATTCATATTAAATGTTGAGTTAAACAACGGGACCTTTCTAGTTTCAGTTCTATGAGATCTTCTGGTGTCTTTTGCTCTTTCGCTTAGTGTCATTGTTATATGATAAGGCATTGCTGAAAGTTTCCTCACCTGATGGTAAGGGGGAAACTAATGCAGGATATGTATGTGTGTGTGTGCGTGTGTGTGTGTGTATATATATATATATATATATACACACACACACACACACACACTTTATTTGTGAATTAACAATGGTTTCATGTGTAAAAAATTTCATTTGTTCAAGCATTTCAATTCTTGACTGGTAATCATGTCCATTTTGGATGAGATTCCATGAGGTTATACAAGAGTATACGAGATTTAAAAAGTTCACTGGTTAGGGGAGGCAACTCATTCAATGACTTATTTTTATTTCCCTTCATTTAGCTTAAATATTTTGCAAATAACACAGATTATATGAGAACATATGTGAACCCATATATCTAATTATATTTAAATAAGTGTATTTATGTAAATTTATATGTAAATATATTTATATGTTATAATGTATACAATGCATGATGCACACTTGCAATTTGTGGAAGTATGTGTATCTTATCATTTATGGAGTTTCCACAGGTTCTGAATGTGTAAAATCTATGACTTTGCAAATTCCTAAAATTATTGAATCATGTAATATCTTGTATAAGTGTTGTGTGTATGATGCAGTTATAAATGTTCAGCAAGCTATATACATCAAACCTAAAAATGAGGTATATGTGCAGCATATTTTGGTTACTTTTCAACAAGAGTTTAATGAACCACTAGGCAAATATTTACAAACGTTAACCCTTTAGCATTCAGACTTCTTTGTGAATTATATTACTTATTTATTAACATTGTTTTGAATTAATCTTACAGCTTCAAGATTTCAATAGTGTGTTTGTCCATTTTTAGTATGACATTGTAGGATAGGTGTGAGAGGTTGGACCTGGTCAATTTTAACATTAAACAGGTAGAATATTTGAGCCAGATATGACTGGATTAAATGCTAAAGGGTTAAATCTCTTAGCAAAGGATTGTAACTTTAAAGCAATAACTGCTGAGCAACAGAAAAGTTGCTTTTATTAATGGATTTCCCTTCTTACAGAATAAGACAATGGTTATTTGAAAAATAAAGAATTTCATCAGCAAGAATATATACTCTGGCAATGGCTGGAAAACATTCAAAACGTGAATGTTGGTCAACCCATAGTGGAGACCCTGACAGGTGCCACTACTCTGGGCTGGGGTAGTCTGGAGAACAATATTGGCTAAGAGCTGGTTCCACTCTCTTCAAATACTTGGAACTTGCAAACCAGTCTCACTAAGGGATGCAGTTTAAAGTCATACCCATATGCAATACATATGGATATAACTTTTGTGTTTCTATTTGCTCCCACACTGCTTGACAGTGTTGGCTTGTTTTCATCTCTGTGAGTTAGTAGTCGAGCAAAAGAATCTGGTAAAATACAGTGAGGATGACATTCCAAAGGCTGGAGCAGTTGGAATGGGAAACAATGCCCCATCCACCATATTCACCGGACATTGCCGCATCTGATTATCATTTATTCCGCATTCTTCATAATCATTTGGACAGAAAAAATATGAATTCTGTAGATAAAGGGTCAGAACAGTACTGGAGGAGTATTTTTCATCTTGGACAAGCCTTACAAGTCTACCATTGCAGAAAATGAAGGGGAGTATATAATTTAGATTTAAAAAATAACATTGTTTATCTTAATTTTGAAAAATAAAAAGTAGAAAAAAACACATTAGCTATGGGATGACCGAATATGTATATAATATATATATATATATATATATATATATATATATATATATATATATATATATATATATATATATATATATCATCATCATTATCGTTTAATGTCTGTTTTCCATGCTGGCATGGGTTGGATGGTTTCACTAAGGACTGGTGAGCCAGAGGCTGCACCAGGCTAAATCTGATCTGGCAAAGTTTCTACAGCTGGATGCCCTTCCTAATGCTAACCACTCATAGAGTATAGTGGGTGCTTTTATGTGCCACCGGCACAAGGGCCAGTCAGGTGGTTCTGGCAATGACCGCGCTCAAAAGGAGTTTTTCCATGCTACCTGCATGGGAGCCAGTCCGGCAGCACTGGCGTTGTTTTTCACGTGCCACCAGCACATGTGCTGGTAAGGTGACACTGGCAACAATCACGCTTGAATGAGGCTTTTCATGTGTCATCAGCACGGGAGCCAATCCATGGACCTGACAATGATGACGCTCAGATGTACTTTTAACATTCCACTGGCACGAGTGCTAATAAGGCGGTACTGTCATCGGCCACGTCAGCAATTTTGATTTCACTTGCCTCAATAGGTCTTCACATGAAAGGTTTATTGTCCAATGAATGAGGGGTATTCATAAATGGGCTGGTTGCACCCACTGGCATAGGGCATGAGCTATGGTCTCACTTGGCTTGTCGGGTCTTCTCAAGCACAGCATATCTCCAAAGGTCCCAGTCACTAATCATTGCCTTGGTTAGGCCCAATGTTCAAAGGTCATGCTTCACCACCTCATCCCAGGTTTTCCTGGGTCTATCTCTTCTGCAGATTCCCTCAACTGCTAGGGTGTGACACTTTTTCACACAGCTATCCTCATCCATTCTCACCACATAACCATACCAGTGCAGTCATCTCTCTTGCACACCACATCTGATGCTTCTTAAATCCAACTTTTCTCTCAAGGCACTTACACTCTGTCGTGTATGCACACTGACATTGCACATCTAGCAAAGCATACTGGCTTCATTTCTTGCAAGCTTATGCATTTCCTCAGCAGTCACGGCCCATGTTTCACTGTCATGTAGCATGGCTGTTTGTACACATGCGTCATACAGTCTGTCTTTTACTCTGAGAGAGAGGCCCTTTGTCACCAGCAGAGGTAAGAGCTCTCTGAACTTTACCCAGGCTATTCTTATTCTAGCAGCTACACTTTCAGAGCACCCACCCCTGCTACTGACTTAGTTCCCTAGGTAATGGAAGCTATCAACTACTTCTAGTTTTTCTCCCTGGAATGTGGCAAAGGTTGTTTTCTGCACATTTTCAGTGTTTATTGCTCCTGAGCATTTGCCACATACAAAAACTATCTTCCTAGTAAACCTTCCTTTGATATTGCTGCACCTCTTATGTGTCTATAGCTTACACTGGGTACATCTTATAGAGTTTCTACCTACGCCTTTTCTACAGATCAAGCAGGGCCATCTACCTGAAGGAATTTGTGGCTTGTCTGCCTTCCTACTTATTAGGACTTTGGTTTTAGCTAGGTTGATTCTAAGGCCCTTCGATTCTAGTCCTTGCTTCTACACCTGAAACTTTTCCTCTAATTCTGATAGTAACTCAGCAATTAGAGCAAGGTCATCAGCATAGAGGAGCTCCCAGGGGCATCCTGTCTTGAATTCCTCTGTTATTGCCTGGAAGATTATGATGAATAAGAGGGGGCTGAGGACAGATCCTTGGTAGACCCCTACCCCTACTCTGAATTCTTCTCTGTACTCATTGCCAACCCTCACCTTACTGGCAGCATCTCTGTATATGGCTCGCACAGCTCTCACTAACCGTTCTTCTATCCCAAGTTTCCTCATTGACCACCAGATAAGGGATCGGGGGACCCTGTCAAAGGCTTTCTCCATGTCAACGAAAGCCAGGTACAGAGGTTTATCTTTGGCTAGGTATTTCTCCTGAAGCTGTCTTACCAGAAATATAGCATCAGTGGTGCTTTTCCCTGGCACAAACCCAAACTGCATCTCATTTAGACTGACTCTCTCCCTAGTTAGTTGGGCTATGACCCTCTCCGTGACCTTCATTACCTGATCTAACAACTTGAGGAGTTTTTGTCTGAGTGACTTAAACTGATAAGTATGTGTTCTGAGTGCTCAAATAGGTGTGTCACCAAAATTCCAGTTTGAACAGCAGTTGAAGTTGTAGCTATGTGATTGCATTGTGCAAAACGGCTAAAGGTGGTTTCACTTTGAGCCAGTATTTGTAGGTTAATGTGGTGAGGGGGAAAGGCAACGAGTAAAACAAGGCAGAACAAGGACAAAAAGTATTTACTATTTTTTACCATACATTAGGTAATTTAGATTAAATTAAATTAAATATCTTTGTCATGTTTTGCCTAATTGTCCTTCCTCACTGCTCTCACCTATATAGTATGTATGTATATGTGTATTGTTTGTGTAAATCTATACATGTATCTTTTGTATTTAGTTCTGTTGAAACATACAGTGTGACTTATTGGTAGCTATGCTACATATGTGTTTATGGGGTTGGTCCTGCCAAGTGTCAGGTCATGAACTTATCCATACCATTACATTCTTGTATATTTGTCTTTATATATATTTTACAATCATGGGAAATAGGTGTGTTTATCTGTTTTTACTTCATTATTAAAACAAAAGCTGACCATTACTTTGTCTCTTTTTCTCTTTATTTTTGTTATATTTTCTTTTTTTTTTCTCTCTTACCTTGCTTCTCATTATATCCCTTTCTGTCTAGCGTGTTTTTATTTTTCATTTAGTTTTTACTTATTTTTAAAAAATTATCTTTTACCTTTTTACTTGTTTCACTCATTGGACTGTTGCCATGCTGGGGCACCACCTTGAAGGGTTTTAGTTGAACAAATCAATCCCAGTATATCTTTTATCTTTTACTTGTTTCACTCATTGGACTGTGGCCATGCTGGGGCACCAACTCGAAGGGTTTTAGTTGAACAAATCAATCCCAGTATATCTTTTATCTTTTACTTGTTTCAGTCATTGGACTGTGGCCATGCTGGGGCACCACCTTGAAGGGTTTTAGTTGAACAAATCAATCCCAGTATATCTTTTATCTTTTACTTGTTTCACTCATTGGACTGTGGCCATGCTGGGGCACCACCTTGAAGGGTTTTAGTTGAACAAATCAATCCCAGTATATCTTTTATCTTTTACTTGTTTCACTCATTGGACTGTGGCCATGCTGGGGCACCACCTTGAAGGGTTTTAGTTGAACAAACCAATCTCAGTACAAATGCTTTTTTAAGTTTGGTACTTATTCTGTTGAACTGCTAACAGGGCAGTAAACAAACCAACACCAATTGTGAAGTAGTGGTGAGTGATCAAGCACAAAGGCAAAAGCAGGCACACACACACACACACACACACACACACAAAATATGTTTCCTTGAGTTTCTGTCCATCAAACCCCATTGTAAGGCTTTGGTCAGCCGAGGCTGTAGTAGAAGATACTTGCCCAGTGTGCTATGCAGTGGCACTGAACTTGAAACCATGTCTTCGGGAAGCAAGCTTCTTAGCACAGAGGAAGGTCTGTGTTTTTTACCCTTTTACCATTGTCCATTCTAGTTTTCCTTTTCTTTAATTACAGTCCTATCCCTCTCTCTCTTCTCTGTTCATCTCTCTTGCCATTTGCTTTATATCTGTCTGTCTGCTTTCCTTCCTGTATATCCAGCTGTCCATCCATCTCTCTGTTGTACCTCAAGAACCACTGAACCAATGTTCTAAAAAAAGAATTTTTATATTCTCTCAAAAGCTTATAAAATTCTTATAACTTCAACGTGTGTGTGTGTGCTTCATCGTCATCATCATTTAACGTGCATTGTCCATGCTAGCATGGGTTGGACAGTTTGACCAGGGCTGATTCAGTATGGTTTCTGTGGCTGGATGCTCTTCCCAATACCAACCACTCCGAGAGTGTAATGGGTGCCATTTGCATGACACCAGTATCTCCCACAACTATATATTATATACCTGTGTGTGTGTGTGTGTATATATATATATATATCCTCATCAAAATAAATGTTAAATAATGATATATATATCATTGCTATTATGCAAAAGTGTTGTAAGTCCAAAACGTTGCTTTTTTCAGAAAATGAAAAATAGTTTCACCATTCCATAGTAAAACCATAGAACTACACTTTGATAAATTTCGATATCTTGGCATCTGAAGCAGCTGGAGATCTGATACGACAGTTTAACATAATAGCAATGATATATATATATACAGGATTGAGCAAAAGTCACCTGACAGTAAATCAAAACCATTTAATTCCAAGATTTATTTGTTTACCAACTGAATGAATTTAATAAAGGCATCTAAATATGAAACGTCATGAAAATTGTTCAGACTGAAGTCATTCTTCAGCGACACATTTTCCCATTCGAGTCAATACAGAATTACAGATAGTTTTTATGGAATCTATATTTACTGTCGGGTGACTTCTGGCCAACCCTATATATATGTTTATATATATAAACATTCATATTCATGTATATCAATATCTATAAAACAGAGGATGTTTGTGTGTGTGTGTGTACGTGAATGTGGTTTATGCACGTCCACAAATTAGCATGCATGTCGCTCCAATTTTAGGAGAAGATTCGGAATGACCCTATGTGCATTTTAGTGAACTTTCTCTCTCAGAGGTACCCGCGTATACCTGTAAAAATCGATAAACTTTAACCAATTTTGAAGTTTGTTGACATGGCGAAGTCAAATCTGTGCGTACGCCCTTGAAAGAGACAGACAGACAGACAGAGAGAAAAAGAAAGAAATAGTGTGTTTGTGACAGGGGGAAGATACAGTGTTTGCTAGCGTCCAAAAAAAAAAAATTTTTTAAGTGGGTAAGGCAGACAGAAATCAAAGCAAATTTTTCTAAGCAAGACAGAGTTTACTTTGCTAGCGTCTAACAAAAAAAAAAAAAAAGAACGAAAAAGTGGAAAGGGAGGCAGAAAGCGTATTAGGAATGAAAATGTAGTTAAGTGTAAAATGTAAAAGGCATTTTTTTTTCTTAAACATGAGAGATAGTTTAAAATATACGATGTTTTTGAAAGACACTATATTCTATAATAAGATTATATATACTTTCTCACACAACAATTCAAATATATTTATTTTAAATCATTTATTTGTTTTAAATCGTTCATCTTTCTCCCACCTCTCACTCTCACACACACGCACATATACTACTTTGGGAGCGAAATAGTTTTGTTTATATTTCACAACAACTATGAAACAAAAATGTAACAATTTGTCAATCCCCCCCCCCAACCCGTTTTTCTGACCACAAAAAGGGTTTGGTAATTTTTCAGATTAACACCCGAACGATTTCCACTAGGGTGTTACGGTTAGGATTAGGGTTAAGGTTAGTGTTAGGGTTAGGGTTAGGATTAGGGTTGGTGTTAGGGTTACGGTTTTAGGGTTAGGGTTAGGGTTAGGGTTTAGGATTAGAGTTAACCTAGAAGGGACAGGCCCCTTATTTTTTGGTTAAGGCTGTTGGTAAGTTTTCCTAAGTTACTCCAATCCACATCCACAATGCAAACCTTCAGATCAACCTTTTCCTATGCAGATCTCTAATGCAACTTTAAAAAAAAAAACAGTCAATGAGTGGAAATAACCAATAAACTGATTCCTTATGGGATTTCCCAATCAAATTGCCAGCAAACCATTTTCAGCCAAACCAATTTCAACGGATTTCGCTCAAATCTGATGTCCATGTTACTTATTTTGGTTTGAAATAAAGCACTTGATCACTTAATAATCCTAGCTTAATCCCTAGCAGCGCTGGGCTATACTGCTAGTATATATATATAATTGAAGCCAAATTCGATGACAGCACTGCATGAATGGCATCCGTGCTAGTGGAGCACTAAGAGCACCATCCGAACATGATCATTACCAGGGCTGCAAACTGGCCCCTGTGCCTGTGGCATGTAAAAAGCACCGTTCAAGCGTGATTGTTACCAGTGTCGCCTTACTGGCACTTGTGTCGGAGGTATGTGGAAAACATTTGAGCGAGGGCATTGCCAGTGCTGCTGGACTGGCTCCTGTGCAGGTGACACGTTAAAATACCATTTGAGCGTGGCCATTGCCAGTACCACCAGACTGGCCCTTGTAAAAGCACCCACTACACTCTTGGAGTGGTTGGCATTAGGAAGGGCATCCAGCTGTAGACACTCTGCCAGATCAGATTGAGCCTGGTGCAGCCTTCTGGCTCACCTGTCCTCAGTCAAACCGTCCAACCCATGCCAGCATGGAAAGCAGACGTTAAACGATGATGATGATGATATATATATATATAATATATACAAAAAAAAAATGAAGGAAAAAACACAAGAAAAAACGCAATGCAAGGACATGATACATGCAAAGTATCAAGACACTCAGGGAAGGAAAGAAAGGGTGTTTTACATTTCAAGCAAAGCTCTTCTTCAGAAACAGGAGACAGAGGAAAGTCCAAGAGAAAAGGAAGATGGAGGGAAAACATCGCCAACAATCCACATGTGGTTACATTTTGGAATGTATATATACATACACACATGCATACATATACATACACACACAAAAGGAAGTTTGTTTGATTGCTATAGAAACCCAATTGAAGACACATGGCTCAGTGGTTAGAGCTTTGGACTCACAATCATGAGGTTGTGAGTTCGATTCCCAGACTGGGCTGTGTGTTGTGTTATTGAGCAAGATACTTTATTTCACATTCCTCTAGTTCACTCATCTGTAGAAATGAGTTGCAATGTCACTGGTGCCAAGCTCTATCAGCCTTTGTCTTTCCCTTGGATAAGGTTGATGGTATGGAGAGGGGAGGCTGGTATGCATGGGTGACTGCTGATCTTCCATTAACAACTTTGCCTGGACTTGTACTTTAGAGGGTAACTTTCTAGATAGAATCCCATGGTCAGTCATGACCGAAGGGGATCCTTCATAGAAACCCAAATAGTTGAACTTATAAATTTAATAAAAATAGCTTAAAGATATCCATCTCTTTACCAAAAAAATTAATAATGCTATATATTTTGTTCGTTTTGTAGTAATAAAATTATGAAATTAATAATTAATGATTATTGCTAATTATATTACAGTAAATAATGATAGAGGAAGGAATGAAAGTTTTGGTGTTACTTTAGCATGCAGTCTACCACAGTATCCATAGTCTATGCTGTGAAATGACCTGATTTGCGTTGAATTGGGCTAGGGGTTAGGGTTAAATTTAGGGTTAGAGTTACATGTTAGGGTTAGGGGTTGCTCAAGTTTAGTGTTAGGAGTTATAGTTAAGTTTAGTGTTAGGATAGAGTTAAGTATCAGAGTTAGGGGTTAGGGTTAGTGTTAGGATTAGTGTTAGTGTTTAGGGTTAGCATCGAGTTCACAGGTTAAGGGAGTTAGATTACACTAAAGTGCAAATAATCATGCTAAAGTGGCACCCAAGTTTTCTCCCTTAGATTATAACGTTCTTGACTTTCTTCAAAACAAATGAAAACTGAATGTAGTTTCGCATGGACAGTTTAATTATAAAGTAGTTGTATGCTGTCAGCTTAATGTGACAATCCCATGAAGGGAATAATACTACTACTATTTAGCTTCCTATCGGCCTTGACATATTTCCTGTGTCCTTATGTTTGCAAGGGGGAGACAAGCACCTCCACTTAGCTAAGCCTGCATCCAGAGACATGTTTCTGAGTCTTTGCACCTCATCAGTCTGGAGTACAAATGGCAGACTGATGACGAGCAAAGACTCAAAAACATGTCACTGGATGCAGGCTTAGCTAAGTGGAGGTGCTTGTCTCCCCTTTGCAAACATAAGGACACAGGAAATGTGTCAAGGCCGACAGGAAGCGGTGCAGCTTCCTAGGGCTAAAGAGCAGTAGTATTATTCCCTTCAGGTGACTGTCACATTAAGTTGACAGCATACAACTACTTTATCGCATCACTACTGCATAAATCTCTCTGACAGACTTAGAAATGTATTATTTCTAGTTTAATTATAATTTAATAATAATAGAAATTAAGTCAAACAGTATTGTTTTATCCTGTCTAAAAAAAAATTGCACTTTTTATTCTTTCTCACCAATAACACACCTTTCCCTCAAATGACACAGTTATTGATCCAACAGTTTCTAAATTCTTTAGAACTTAAAGGATTACCTCATTCATAGCTACACCTTAACCCTTTAGCATTTAAATTGGTCTTATTCGGCCCAAATATTCAGCTTGTTTTATGTTGGAATTGGACAAATCTGACCTCTCACATTTATTCTCCAATGTCATTCTTAAAATAAACAATCACATCATCAAAATCTCAAAGCTACGAGATAATACATGATAAATTGAAAATATGAAGAAATAAGCATTACACTTGACAGGCTAACCTAAATGCTAAAGGGTTAAACCAGGCATATCTGGCCTCTCTCACCTACCCTACAATGTCATTCTAAAGCTAAACAATTACATCATTGAAATCTCAAAACTATGAGATAATACATGATTAAATGAAAAGATTATGAATAAATAAGCATTACATTTGACAGAGTAATCAGAATGCGACAGGGTTACGGTTAGAATCATCATCATCATCATCATCATCGTTTAATGTCCGCTTTCCATGCTAGCATGGGTTGGACGATTTGACGATTGTCTATAATATTTTAAATGAAATTAATTAAACCTAATTTTTGCTATAGTTTCAGATTAATAATAAAAACATTCAGATTATTCAGTCAAATGTAATGCTTATTTATTTGCATTGATGTGAATTTATTGTGTATTGTTGCTTTGAGATTTTGAAATATGAAAGTTTTTAGAATGATATTCTAGATAGGGGGGCTCCGAAAGGGGTCTCAGGGAGTAGCGTCCCTGCCTTCCTGAGCTAGTTTTCCACCACATTTCTTAAAAACTATGGTAGAGGCCTTGGTCTCCAGACCACTCATGTCTAGAAAGTGAGGTTGTGGGTAAGCAAGGGCATGCTCCCTGTAGAAAACCCAGCTCCAAAAAGCCTCACGATTGCAAAGGAGAATGGGCACCAGCCAGCCCAAAGGTTGGGGTGGGCTGCTCCTGCCTACCTTGGTTGCTATGGCATTGAGGCAGATCCGGCCACCCCCATTAACAGGGACAAAATCCAGATTTAAAACACTGGACAATGATGATGATAATTATAGAGTAGATGTGAGAGAACAGATCTGGCCAGTTTGAACATAAAACTCAGAATATTTGAACCAGATATGGCCAGTTTAAATGCTAAAGGTTTAGCATTTAGTTTAAATGCTTCATGCTTTGAAATACAGACTTAAACATTTAAACTGGCTACAGCAAAAGAGTAGATAATCTTATTTCTAAGACGCCTCTAATAACATCAGAAATATCTTTTCATTTTAAGCTCTTTTACAATTTCCAGTAAAATTATGTTTTGCTATGGCAGTCAATAAATTACAGAGACGGATGCTGAAAGTTGTTGACCTATGATTATAATCCTTCTCTCATGGTCATCTGTTTATAAAGAGTACTTCAGAATAGGAACAACTAACAATTGTTATGATTACTCTCATTTCAGGAAAAACATATGCACTGTTATACATAAAGAAGTATTATAGTTTTAGTTTGAAATAAATCTTTGTTTGATTAAATGTTTGTTCGTTTCTCCCTTCATAGCTTTGGTCTACTTAATGAATAATTTGTTGAAAAATAATTATTTTTACATTTCAATTTTCAGATACTTACATCCAAGTTGAGGGTGATTCAGTATGTGTGTGCCTGCATCCATGCACGCACACACATCCACACACATGCTTGTTTGTTTTCTTATCTCTGGCAGACAGTCACTTTTTGTCTTAAGTTTCCATAACTGGTCTAAATGAAGGCATTTAAAAACATTTGTATCTCTGAAACTTCTTTGCTTCATATTCACATGTAATCTTGTATAGCAATGTGGAACTCTCTTTTCTAAATTTTTTTCTTTCTAATTAATCATTAACAGCTGAGTGGGTAAGAAGCTTGCTTCACAATTATATGACTCCAGGTTCAGTCCCACTGCACGGCACTTTGGGCAAGTGTTTTCTACTATAACCTTGGGCAAAGCAAAGCCTTGTGAGTGGATTTGGTAGGCAGAAATTCTGTCATGTGTATACATGAATTTGAAAGTTCTTTGTGCCTCCTGTGATAGATAGGAGAGGTACTTGTTGTGGGGTACAGTGATCACATACATGCATAAGCATGGGAACGGGGTGCAAGCGCACCCACTAAAGTTTTGTTTGAGTGCAAAATCAAAATTTGCACCCTTACTTACTTTTCTCAGGTTTAGAAAACAGTGACCTGTAAAATGTACTTTAAATTAGGTTTCTTCTAACAAAGAACATAAATAAATAAATAGAAACCATAACCTTACTTGTCAAACTTCTGGGGCCTGAATTTGCACTCCCTAAGCAAATTTCATTCCCGAGCCAGTGATCAGATGGTTATACAGGTGATTTGGCTCTTGCATTGGTTGTTCAATTTCCTCTCAAGATGTTGCTTTCAGTGTTTGGATTGATCAATGGACTTTTTTTTTATTTTTTTTTTTTTAATTTATTTATGTGTTTCAGCCAAGTGGCTGCGGTCATGCTGGTGCACCTATTTTTAAAAAATTCTTTTTCAGAGAACATAGCTTTTCTTTTCAGTTAGTTTTTCATTTTACTTACAAAAATATTTTATTTCTTTTAAGCTTTTTCAAAATGATGTTTCTGTGTTTTACAGAGTCTACAGTTCCTCTTGTGAGAAAATGGATAATATCAAGGACTGGGGAGCTCTTAATTTCTTGCAGCAGAATAGATTTACTTCAGGTGTATTCCAAGAAAACTTTAAAACAAAAACCAAGAAGAATGTTAAGAGTGAATTGCAGTCTGAAAGAAATGGTTAGCAACATCAAAGGAAATTAAATTATGCAAGGTAATTTTTTCCTTTCTTGCTTCTTTCAGTTAAAACTAATGTTTTGCTTCCAAGGCCAGGCTTGTATTTTACTCTCTGTGGGGTGGTCAGTAAAATAAAGTACCCATCAAGTACTGGGGTGAATGGTATTGATCTCTGCTCATAATCATTGACCTTGTTCTTAAATCAGAAATTATTATTATTAATATTGAAATCACTTGTTCAATGTCTGTCTCTGCTTTCACAGGTTGTATACAGATTTGCTCTATAGCATATCTCCACACTTAATCCTGAGACCTGCATTTTTGTGACTTCACCTCATCATTCCTACAATGTCATCAAGCTTTTGGATCCTCCACTATCAACACCTTACATTTTCAATTTATGTCGTCCAGTATTAGCACAGTTTTTCCTGCATTCTTTAGCTGACTTCTTTAACACTTGGCCTCTCTTTTAGTTCATAAAATATTAGGTATATGCCATAAATCATTATATTAAAATTGTGAAGGCTCATGGCTTAGTGGTTAGGATATTCATCTCATGATTGTAAGGTTGTGAGTTCAATTCCGGGTGATGCGTTGTGTCCTTGAGCAAGACACTTTATTTCACATTTCTCCACTCCACTCATCTGGCAAAAATGAATTGTACTTGGAATCCAAAGGGGCCAGCCTTGTCACATTCTGTGTCATGTCGAATCTGCCTGAGAACTATGTTAAGGGTACACGTGTCTGTGGAGTGCTCAGCCACTTGCATGTTATTTTCAAGAGCAGGCTGTTCCGTTGATCGGATCAACTGGAATCATCACTGCTGAAACTGACAGTGTTAGTAGTAGTACATTAAAACTGTAGATATAGGCACAGGAATGGCTGTACGGTAACCAACTACATGGTTCTGGATTCAGTCCCACTCTTTGGCACCTTGGGCACAGATGAGTGGATTGGAGCAATGTGAAATAAAATGTCTTGCTCAAAGGCACAATGTATCACTGAGAATTGAAATGACAACCTTACAATCACGAGATGAATACCCTAACCATTAAGCCATGAGCCTTCATAATTTTAATATAATAGCCTTGGGCCAACCAAAGCCTTGTGAGTGGATATGGTAGACAGAAACTGAAAGAAGTCCCTTGTATGTATATATATATATATATGTGTGTGTGTATATGTTTTTGTGTCTGTGTTTGTCCCCCCAACATCGCTTGACAACTGATGCTGGTGTGTTTACATCACCATAACTTAGTGGATTGGCAAAAGAGGCCGATAGAATAAGTACTAGGCTTACAAAGAATGAGTCCTCGTGTTGAGTTGCTTGACTAAAGGCAGTGCTCCAGCATGGCTGCAGTCAAATGACTGAAACAAGAAAAAAAATATATATCAAATAAAATATTGATGATTATATGATCCCGTATATTTATATATATTAAGGTGTAGACTTGTTTTACCAGTGTTACACTGGTGTATTGTGACAATTTGCAAGAACTGTCTCACATTTGTATCATTTCAGAAATGACACGCAGCATAAAAGATCAAGAAGTGAAGAAACCATTTATGTAGCAGTCATCATTTAACATCTCTCTTTCCATGCTGTCATGGGTTGGACGGTTTGACAGGTTCCGGTGAGCCAAAGGACTGCATCAAGCTCCGTATTGGCTTTGGCGTGTTTTCTGTGACCTGATACGTTTCCTAATGTCTACTAATTTGCAAAGTGGATTGGGTGCTTTTTGTAAGATACTAGCACTTGTAAGGTGACCAAGTAACTTTTAAGGCAAGTCTCCTCAACAGAGTATTGAGGGAGGTGGCTTTGTGCCAGGGGATGAGAAGCGTGTGTATAAATAGAGGGGCAGTAGAGTAGATGGCTACCCCTGTTGGAGAGAGGAAAAGAGATAGATAGACAGAGAGAGAAGATGATGATGATGTGGTGGGTAGGGGTGTCCTCAAGTTACAATCAGGTGTTCACAGGTAAAGTGGTACAGAGAGTTGGATAGGATGGATGAGTGGGTAAGTTCACAGGATTGTGAAAGGGGCTGAACAGGAGGGAAATACAGTGAGTTTATGCAGGTAGAGGGAGGGGGTGTTACAAAGAGATGTTGTGGAGTAAGGGAGAGTAATTCATCAGGAGCAAATTTCATGAGAAAGGAGAGTGAGGGATATAGCAGGGGACAAAGACGGGTGGAAGAAGGGGAGGTAGTAGGAAGATATGTTGTTGGAGAGAAATATTCATGTGCTGTGGGTATAAACATAAACAATATGCCTTTATAGCCTCAATTTTACTTACATGGAAGGGTCTTCTTAAGCAGAGCAAATCACCAATCATCTCGGTCCTTTGTCATCTCTTCTGTGAGTTTCAACATCTGAAGACCATTTCCCACCACTTTGCCCCACATCTTTCTGAGTCTTCCTCTTCCACAGGTTCCTTCCACTTATAGCAACTGGCACTTCTTTATGCAGCTGTCCTCATCCATATGCATCACATGACCTACCAACACCGTCTTCTCTCTTGCACACTACATCTGATGCCTCTTATGTCCAGGTTTTCTATCAAAACACTGACATTACACATTCAGTGAAGCAATGTTAGTTTCATTTGTTTCAAGCCTTCGTTTTACCTCTGCATTCATTATTATTCATTATTATGTAAAATTGATGTTTGTACCCAGGCATCGTACAATCTGTCTATCACTCTGAGGGAGAGGCCTTTCATTACCAACAGAAGTAATATTTCTCTGAAGTTTGTCCATCAGAAAGAAGCAAGAGTGTATGTTAGATTCTGGCTGTTGTGTGTTGGTGTGTGAATCTTTACCAATAGCTAGATTGCTTATCTTTAAATATAGCCTATTTTTGTGTGTAGCTGCAGTACCATTGTAGACATTGAGAAATATTCTGATTTGGGTCCCATTTGAGCATTCTAGAGAATTGGCAAGTTTTTGTGTATGAAATATTTTGTAACTCTTAAAGAAGAATCTTGGTTTTTGGAATGCTGCTTTGGCAATTTAATATATACGCTGTTGCTGTGAAAGATCATCAGCTATTGTAAAGCCTAGTCTTCTAATTTCTTGAAGGTTTTTCAGCAGTATATCGTTCATTCTCAGTTTGGCTGTAGTATAATATTGTTTCTTTATTATCAGGGTTATGGTTATGTAGTGTAGTGGTTGCATCTAAGAACCTGTTGATGGCATCTGCATTGTCATACCCCTACCACTACCATCACCACTGGAGGATATTTTTAAATTCTCCGTTCATAGTACAGTATGATTTGAGGTGTCTAATTTGTATGTGGATGATATCTACATGTAGAAGATTGAAGTTTGAAGAATTACATCTGATGATGTAAGATAACAGATACACACAATTAGTGCTCTGATTGATTTCCTCCAACTTGAACTGTAACTTAAGATACAAGTGTGTTATAACTGCCTAAACAAGGATTGGCAATAGACAGTGTTTCATTTGTGATGGTACATGTATAATACAGGGTGTCCACAAAGTCTGGCTACATGGAGTAAATAAAATCATAACATAAACAATTAAATATATGAAATAATAATTTCTTAAAGTATGTGTTAGTCCTCATGTACCCAGACTTTGTGGACACCCTGTAGAATAAACGTATAGACAGGCAAACAGCTAGTATTTGATTGAGTAATGACACTTATATATTTATATATTTAATGCTATTTGTGGGGAGGAAAGGAATGTTTCAGAAGCTCCTTTCTACTGTTGAGTGTAGTAATAAGAAGTGTTTGTAATTAAGAAAGTAAGAAATAATGACAACAATGCTGTTAATGTTCAGAAGTAATAATGCAGGGAGGGGACAGAACTAAATCCTATTGAGTAATCTGACTTAAAACTTCTGATCCAACAAATGAGTCATAGAGGTAACTTTATTAAAAAAAATTCTCATGCCAGACATTGTTGAAAGTTTTACTGATATTAACAACACATCGGAAGGGAAGGAGATTGTTGGTATGTGGCATGAGAAAATAAAACTTGTCTCTGGTATCTCTGATTGTCTGGAAACCAAACAAACAATCACTGAACATGATTGGTATGAGCTAGAGTGGGTTGGCTTCACTGGTATGATCCATGTGAGACAATTGGATAAAGAAATGCTACATGTTGAAATTAGAAATACTTGTGGCTATGGGAAAAGATAAATCTCAGGATGTTGGACCTTACAGGCAAGGTTAGACAAGTTTGATGAGAGATGCAGTGATATATGTGCTTTAAATCTCCTCCTCTATAATCCATGTCAGCATAGCAAAAATGGACCATAAACTTATGTAAGTTGTATTATTTACTGGACATTGTTGTTGAGTAGCTCTAGTCATCACCTCTCAAGTGAAAGTTTTGCACAGTGATAGCTAATTGATTATTTGGGTATAAACATATGATACTTATTTCAATTGGGAGCATTAACAGTCTGGATGGAATATTATTATTCATTCAGCATTCAAACTGTAGCCAAATTGTTGTTGAGGAAAATGCTTTTTAAGCCCAGCCCGATCATGCTAAAGCAGAAATTATCAAAGATATTTTAACTTTAACCATTTCATCTTTTTAAGAGTATATGAGACTATAGATATGTATTCTTTTCTTTATTTAAGATATTAGAGTATGGGTTAAGGGTGATTTGGCTGCTATTTCTAGCAATTTAAAATTCCTTGTAGAGGTTTTGTTGTTGGCTCATGTGGAGGATATTGTTTCATAAGGTAAATCAATCCTGTGATTCTAGAAACAGACTTTTTTTTTTCAACTCAGTACAACAAACATCCAAACAACTGGATTCTTTTATGAAATAGTAGGATTCCATATTGTAGCAAGACAAGGAGAAAATATTTCCAAGTCTATTTATACTTGAGTTTTTAAAATTTCTAGAATTTATGGAATACTAACCAATAGCTAAAATATTTTGCAATTTAAAAAAAATATATATATACATATATATATATATATAGGTCATGTTGTACTACTTTTCATTACATTTAAAATTGATAGAAAATAGTTGAATTATAACTGTTCAGTGCAAATTAGTATTGTTGTTGTTACTGTACTTTTGTATTATTATTATTATTATTATTCCTTTCATTAACTCAGTACTTGAGTGTTGAATTACTAGATATTAAATTGCATCCTGTAATCTTAAGAATTTAGCACCTTTCTTATGGTTCTTGCCGTGCCAAATATATTAACTTTCTATAGTATCAGGAAATTCATTTCAATATCCTTCATCAACTTTTCAAAATTCTTACAACTGTTCTGAGGCTTTCTATTATAATTAGGATAAGCTTCATGGTAATTCCAGATTCTCTGAAGTTCATGTCTTAGGTCCTGGTATTTTTCCATTTTCTTACATTCTTTGTCTTACTACAGGCAAGCAACATCAGTTAAGCAACACACTCGTTTTGATAATATTTGTGTGAGAGACCTATGCTTGTCACCCCTCTGCCAAGGTCCCCTCAGCTGCTCATTGATCTTCCTGCAAACCCCAATCCCCACCCCACCCCAAACAGGACATGTTCTGTTTTATGGTGTTATCTTTCCATGTCTTCAAATTCAAATTAGCTGCAGATTTGTCAGTATATGATGATCATAGCTCTTTACCAAGTGTCCAGCTTTTATAAACATTCTGAGCAAACACTTTACATTCAGAAGCTACATGCACAACTCTTTTTCACCACATGGTTTACATGTAGCCACCTTTTGTTAGTGCACCTTCTTTAATGAGCTGTTGTTGACTCACCTTCCATCTGAAGCTCTTCATGCTGTCTTATGTTTGTCTTTTTCTCCAAAATATTTGTCTATACATCGTTTTGTCTATACATCGTTTACCTACGTTGTACCCTGTCTCCTTTGTTACTACTTCTGCTAAAGCCTTGTGCTGATTATTTGCTTCCAGGAGAAAGATAAATGACACATATCCTCTGACATTACTCTTTTACTTGTTTCAGTCATTTGACTGTGGCTATGCTGGAGCACCGCCTTTAGTCGAATCAAACCAATCCCAGGACTTATTCTTTGTAAGCCTAGTACTTATTCTGTCGGTCTCTTTTGCCAAACCGCTAAGTTACGGGGACGTAAACACACCAGCATCGGTTGTCAAGCGATGTTGGGGGGACAAACACAGATACACAAACACACACACACACACACACACACACACACACACACACATATATGTATATATATATATATATACCACGGGCTTCTTTTCAGTTTCCGTCTACCAAATCCACTCAAGGCTTTGGTCAGCCCGAGGGTATAGTAGAAGACACTTGCCCAAGGTGCCACACAGTGGGACTCAACCCGGAACCATGTGGTTGGTAAGCAAGCTACTTACCACACAGCCACTCCTGTGCCATTGTCAGTTTTTTTTTTTGTTTTTTTTTTGCTTTACTGTTTTTATCATGTCCCCAAATTTCTGTTGGATTTCCTTCTTTTAATTGTCTTTCTATCATATCTTCTAACTTTGGCCGACTTCTCATTACTATTTTGTTTGTGTTGGTCTATTATCTTGTTTAATAATTCGTTCTTCTTGTCACACCTACCGTTTTGCCACATTTTGGGTTTATTCCCTCTTTACCCAACTCTTCATCTTCCATTGGTGTAATAAAAGTAAAGATAAGAGAAGGGGTCATGGGTCATGGTACAGCATTTGCTATCAAAACTGAACTGCACAATACACTTCCTCTAAAGTTTGTCCCTATCTAGGAGAGACTCGAGGCTTCTGTATACCGTTCCACAAAAGGAAATTTCTCACTTGGATAACTACCTATGCTCCAACAATGACCTGTTCCAAGGAGGACAACAACCAGTTCTGCACCAAACTGAATGAGGTTCTTACAGCATAAAAATTGTATTGTAATGCTTAGCAAAACATTGTTCATCCACATGGTATCAGAAAAGTCAATTCAGTACAGCTTAAACTTAGCACCACTTCTCATCTTCTTCAAAATGGTAATTTAACATGGTTTTTATGTTTCATTTACTTACATTAACCTCAGGAAACAGAAATCCTCTCATATTTCCGGTTTCACCTTTGGATCGGTTTGATAAGTTGCCATTATGCTTTATAGAACATGCAAGTTTAGATTCTTTGTACCTATCTTATTCTAAACTATCAATATTCTTTGCCTATATCCTCTCTTAAATGGTTCACTCATAAAGTAGTATTTCAGTACTAAAGTTCTTTTCTTCAAATGGTTTCTTTCATGTTCCCAGCTCATTAGCATTCTGTGCTAGATGTGTTATAATTAGTAACAGAATGATGGGCAACTGGACTGGCCCATACATTAGCTGCCTGCTGTCCTTGACAGTTTCAGCTGTATATAGGCTCTGATGGCTAATAAAAGAAATCTTCATCATTACTATTTATCATTGTCAAATACATTATTTACTTAACTGATTTATGTATGTCTATGTCGAGTCCTAAGCTCCATCCTGCAGCTTAGAGATGCAACACTTTCCTCAACAGATGAGCTGTTCCAAGTATTGCTGCAATCTGGATGCTTCCTAACAAATTTGGTATTTGCAGCTTTTGATTACAAAATATTGCTCTTTTTGAAAGGTCCCAAGTGCACCAATCACAATAGGTACCACACTCACTTTTGAGGTCCTATAGATTCTAAGTCTTGGTACTTCTCAACTCTCATGTCCTCTGTCTTAATATTTTGGTCTGCAGATATAGCTACGTTGATGCAAGTCCATTCATTGGACTCCTTCAGTTTTATTATTATTGAAGACAAGTTGGCAGAATTGTTTGTGTTGCTTAGTGGCATTTCTTCTGGCTTATGGTCAGCTTTTGCCTTTCATCCTTTCTTGGTTGATAAAATAAGTACCGGTTATGCACTAAGGTTGATGTAATCAACCCTCAAAAATTTCAGGCCTTGTGCCTATAAGTAGAAAGGATTACTATTATTATTTTAACTACTATATACTAAATCTTTTAACAGAAATGTTGTCTTTAGTTTTACTGACAAGTGTCCTAGGATTCTTACAGAATACAGGTTTCCAATATCTTTTCAGTCTCAAAGGTAGCAGTTTGAATGTTGTGCCAAATGCACTAATTACTACTGGAATAATTGTTGTCTTCCAAAATCTTTTTATGTATCTGGTTAAGTCTTGATATTTTTCAGATTTAAAATTTTCTTCAGTCTCCACTCTATTATCATATGCTATTGTAAGGTCTATAGTCTTACTCTGTTTATTTTGCCTTCTATAATCGTATCTTGTTTTCTTGCTTCAACTATTTGGTCAGTCTTTATGACAAAGTCCCATAAAACCCTGTATTTTCTATTCTCTATCACAGCCTTTGGTTTGTGTTTCATACCACTTTTCTGTTATTTCAAAACCACACATTCAGCTAACATCCCAATGCATTTCTTTTTTACCTATTCTGTGTTTATACTCATTTTGTTTATACTCATTTTGTGCTAGCTTACTGCATTCATTCAAGAAATGATTACTACTTTTGTCTCTTTTCCTGCAGATTCTACATTTGCTCTTTGAGTTTTGTCAATCTTTGCCTTTATCAGATTCATCTTAAATGGTTTGTTCCTGAGTAGCTTCAATTAGCACTTTGGTTTCTCTTAAGGCTGGTAGAGAAACCAAACTAACTGGTAGAGTCGTTAGCATGTTATTTAGTGGCATTTCTTGCCTGCTCTTTACATTTAAATGCTGCTGAGGTTGATTTTGCCTTTCAGGATCAATGAAATAAGCATCAGTTGAGCATTGAAGGTTGATGTAATCAACAAGCTCCTTCCCTCAATGATTTCAGGGCTTGTGCCTATAATAGAAAAGATTATTATCATTTTTTTCTTTTTACTAGTTTCAGTCATATGACTGCGGCCATGCTGGAGCACCGCCTTTAGGCAAACAAATCAACCCCAGGACTTATTTTTTGTAAGCCCAGTACTTATTCTATCAGTCTCTTTTGCTGAACCACTGAGTTACAGGGACCAACATCGGTTGTCAAGTAGTGGTGGAGACAAACACACACACACACACACACACACACACACACACGCACGTATCTACACACACAATGGGCTTCTTTCAGTTTCTGTCTACTGAATCCACTCACAGGGCTTTGGTTGGCCCAAGGCTATAGTAGAAGACTCTTGTCCAAGGTGCCACACAATGGGACTGAACTTGGAACCATGTGGTTGGGAAGCAAGCTTCTTACCACACAGCCACTCCAAGTATTTTATTAGATGAAATAGTTTATACCAAAAATACTTGTATATAGGTAACTTCCTTAAAGTTTGGAACCTTTCTCTAATTGTTGACAAAAGGCAAAATAAGGATTGAGATTTTATTTTTGTTTAATCTTCACCCCTGCACACAATATGTCCCTGACAAAACAAAACTCCCTCACATCCCATCTTCCAACACCTCTCCTCTCCTGCCCATGTTCACTACTCATTGAATTCCCCTCCCCTCTATCTCTCAAGCTCCTTCACATATACCTACCTGTACATAATGTCACCACTGAATCTCTTCCCTTCTCCCCCTAACAACACTTCCTCCTAACACCCTTTCCTTCTTTTTTCCACTTTCTTTTCACAATCTCATGAACTTACCTGAGCAGACAGTAGAGCTCAGCATTGTCTTTTGGCTCTCCATCTCTTATCAAACCATCCGACCCATGCCAGCATGGAAGGAGGACATTAAGCAATAATGGTGATGGCATACAAAAGAAAATTGGTGAATATTTCTTATCACACCCTGAAATACAAAGTTAAAAATGTACAAATTAAAGCATTTGACACAGAGAAAAGAATGCCATTTTAATAGTGAAAATATATTAGGAATAAAGAGACAGTAATAACATTTTACTATCAAATTTAAATATATTGATTGAAGATGTTGTCAATTACAACAACAACAACAATATAGATGCAGACATTAGCAAATAATGTCAAATGCAAATATAAAGAATGAAATATCTTTAAGTAAAAAAAAAATTTCATTATGAAACATTTTGTTCAAAGGACAAACACATGGCAGCATTTTATACATAGGACATATGCCAGTCTACCACAATCCTCATTGAGGTGTGAGAAAGGAAAAAGTTCACTTGTTTGTGATTATAGGTGAAATCTCTTTTAATTGCAGAGGAAAGGCATAAAGCACCATGTCTTTTTAAGTTCCCTTTTCAATTTTCTTTGAATTATACTGTCCCTCTTTTGAGCCCTTGTGCCTAAGAAAGGCATATTATTATTACTAAAGCAGCCAGCTGGTGGATTCATTAGCATGCTGGGCAAAATGCTTAACAGTATTTCATCCATTATCCTATGATATCACTTCATTTAACAATGACTGCTGAGCATCAACCAGGTACCCAGGGTAGATATTCTCATGTAATAGTGACATTTCGAAGCTTAAAAAGATATAAAATTAACTTAGACCTAGCATATGGAAAGATAAATTTTAATAATAATGAATAAGAAAGGATATATAAAAAAGGGAATTCAGTTTTAGTTATTCAGTATTGCAAAGTCTTAGTTGGGAACAAACACACAACAGGGCTTGTGATGGTGCTGAGTGGAGATTTCCCATCATCCAATACTCCATGTGGAGCAGGAGTAACAAAGACTAGGATGGACACACATGCACTCACATTCACACACAAGTAAATATCTTCCTTGAAAAATATTGGCCTACAGAATTGATATTTTGCATATTCTTCATAATTACTTCAAAATGAACGAGCATCTTTTAAATATATATATACCTTAGAAATAGTTGGTTGGCAACACGTACGAATTCACTTTGGAAAAATATCTAAGGGGATACAGCAACATAGAGATTTCATATATTGACAATGATAAACTAAAGACAGTAATGTTAAAAATTTTACTATACAGTCCCGCCAGTTTTCTTTCCCTCCATCTCGCTTTTTCCTTCTCTGTTTAAATGTAGTTCTTAGTTTAACTCTCCTACTTCTTACCACCTTCTCTCTCTCTCTCTCTCTCTCTCTCTCTCTCTCTCTCTCTCTCTCTCTGCTTCAATTCACCTGAGCATTATTCTCCATCTTCATTAACTCTTTTACTCTTTTACTTGTTTCAGTCATTTTGTCTGTGGCCATACTGGAGCACCGCCTTTAGTCGAGCAAATCGCCCCCAGGACTTATTCTTTGGAAGCCTAGTACTTATTCTATCGGTCTCTTTTTGCCAAACCGCTAAATTACAGGGACGTAAACACACCAGCATCAGTTGTCAAGCGATGTTGGGGGTACAAATACATACATACACATGCATATATATTTATATATATGATGATGATGATGATGATCTTTTCTCCCGCCATGCCTCTGTCTACCCCTCCATCCTCTCTCTCTCTCTCTCTCTCTCTCTCTCTCTCTCTCTTTCTATCTCTCTCTCTCTCTCTCTCTCTCTCTCTCTCTCTTTCTCTCTCTCTCTCTCTCTCTCTCTCTCTCAGTCCCTCAGTATGGTCTTCAGGTTCTGGCTATATATAAATGAGAAATCCATTCTAAATTATCTCAATCTCTTCTCCGCTGACATCTCATACATCTCATACCTTCGCGCTTTAGTCTGCCCTCTATTATTTATCTTGTTTCTCTCCATGAAATTCAATTGAATTCAGTTTTTGTCTTAAATTCATACTTATTCATTTTCTAAGCTTCCTAAATTCATGCTACGTATATATTCTATACACCTAGAATTCATTGCTCTTTTAAAAATTACGATTTATGCATTGTTGTCTCTCAAATATTTAAAATCTACGATTAAGAGCCCTATCTCCTCGCTGATGGTACACCCGCCCTCCCACCCCCTCCACCGGAAGTGCATTCCTCTGTCATCCTGTCATCCTCAGCTGTCTCCCGGAACCCATCTAGTAGCCTTGCCCATCCTCTCCCCTACCTTTGGGTAGCGCATTAAGTTTGAGTAATGTTTGCAGGTTGTAGGTACTGTTTTGCTTATGAATTCTTCCAATTGCAAGTTTTCTTTTCAGGTACACGACACTGCTTTTCCCCTTCCCAGGCTACAGGCCCACACCCCCAACACCCATACTGTTAGGATTGGCACTCTCAACGTCGGCACGCTGAAAGGTAGATCTGGTGAAATTGTTGAGATGCTTGAACGGAGACGCGTAGATATGTGCTGCATCCAGGAAGTAAGATGGAGAGGAGGTTCTGCGAGGTTCCTCACAGGCAAAGAACACAGGTACAAGATTTTCTGGGCAGGGAACACTGACGGGGTCGGGGGCGTAGGAATACTTCTAGCGGAGAAATGGGTGGATAAGGTAATCGAGGTCGTTAGAGTAAGTGACAGAGTACTTAAGATCAGACTAGTGCTTCATCATAGATCAGCTACTGTCATCTCAGCCTATGCACCTCAACCGGGGCTACCAGATGGTCTGAAAGACCAATTCTATGACACCCTCTTGCAAACTACCTCGTCGACGAGTGACAGGGACCTTCTCTTTGTGGCTGGAGACTTCAACGGTCATGTCGGACGTCGTGCTGGAGGCTTCCATGGCATACATGGAGGCTATGGCTTCGGTTCCCACAACGAGGAGGGAACCAGACTGTTGGAGTTCTGTGATGCAACCGATCTTATGGTCTGCAATACCAACTTCAGGAAACCTGCCAGTCACCTAGTCACCTACCGCTCCGGCAGACACTCTAGCCAAATCGACTACATCCTCGCCAGAAATAGGGAAAGAGGGCGGCTTATAAATGCCAAAACCTACCCTGGCGAAGAATGTACCCCACAACATAGATTAGTAGTTAGCGACTTTGGGATCAAGGCAAAATGGGTGCCCAGAATTAGACAGACTTGGAGGAGAAGGGTGTGGAAGCTTAAAGACCCTGCAAACGGACAGAGACTTAGAGACAAGTTACTTGAAGCATTTAACGAAATAGAAGGGGATATAGCATCATACAACGTGGAAGACAATTGGAGATTTTTGCGGGACAACCTGTTGAAAGCCACCGACCAGATTTGTGGGTGTTGTAAGGTCCCCTCCCGACCCAGAGTAACGTGGTGGTGGAACAAGGAGGTAGACAGGGCTATTAGACAAAAGAAACAGGCTTGGAAGGACTGGAAGAACGGTGGTAGCAGGGAATTGTACCAATGTGCCAGAAGGGAGGCTAGGCGACGGGTTTATTTAGCCAGAGGGGAAGCAGATAAGGAAAGATTTGCCAATGTTCTGCGCCGTGAGGACCAAAGACTCGAGGTATTTCGGGTTGCAAGACAGTGTAGGAGAGAGAATAGTGATGTTGTAGGAGAGAAATGTTTTCGCATGGATGATGGTACGCTTGCATTAAATGAGGATGCAAAGAAAGAGGTCTGGAGATGCCACTACGATAGATTGCTTAATAAAGAGAATGAATGGGAGAAAGAGAGCCTGCCGTATGTCGACCCAATAGAGGGACCAGCTATCCGAGTTGATAGTACCAGGGTAGATAAAGTAATTAAGAGTATGAAGACCGGGAAAGCCCCCGGCCCATCAGGAATCACTGCAGAGATGCTCAAAATATCTGGCAGTGTTGGCTATAGCTTAGTCACCCGTATTACGAACCAGTCATACCCAATGACTGGTGTAGCAGCATCATAGTCAACTGCTACAAAGGTAAAGGTGACGCTTTAGATACAAATAATTACAGAGGCATCAAGCTGTTAGATCAGGTTATGAAAGTTACAGAGAGGGTCATAGCCCAACTAATTAGGGAGCGAATCAATTTAGATGAGATGCAGTTTGGGTTCGTGCCAGGTAAAAGCACTACTGATGCCTTATTTCTAGTGAGACAGTTGCAGGAGAAATACCTAGCTAAGGATAAACCTCTGTACCTGGCTTTCATTGACATGGAGAAAGCCTTTGACAGGGTCCCCCGATCCCTTATCTGGTGGTCAATGAGGAAACTTGGGATAGAAGAATGGTTAGTGAGAGCTGTGCGAGCCATGTACAGAGATGCTGCCAGTAAGGTGAGGGTTGGCAACGAGTACAGCAATGAATTCCAGGTAGAGGTAGGGGTCCACCAAGGTTCCGTCCTCAGCCCCCTCTTATTTATCATAGTCCTCCAGGCAATCACAGAGGAGTTCAAGACAGGTTGCCCTTGGGAGCTCCTCTATGCTGATGACCTTGCCCTAATTGCGGAGTCACTATCAGAACTAGAGGAGAAGTTTCAGGTGTGGAAGCAAGGTCTAGAATTGAAGGGCCTTAGAGTCAACCTAGCTAAAACCAAAATCCTAATAAGTAGGAAGGTAGATAAAACACAAACCCCTTCAGGTAGATGGCCCTGCTCAGTATGTAGAAAAGGAGTAGGTAGTAACTCTATAAGATGTACCCGGTGCAAGCTATGGACACATAAGAGGTGCAGCAACATCAAAGGCAGGTTAACTAGCAAGTTAGTTTTTGTTTGTGGCAGATGTTCAGGTGCAATAAAGACTGCAAACAAACAGGAAACAACTTCTATCTCATTCCAGGGTGAAAAACTAGAGGTAGTCGATAGCTTCCACTATCTGGGCGACCAAGTTAGTAGTGGGGGTGGGTGCGCTGAAAGTGTAGCTGCTAGAATAAGAATAGCCTGGGCAAAGTTTAGAGAGCTCTTACCCCTGCTGGCGACAAAGGGACTCTTACTCAGAGTAAAAGGCAGACTGTATGACGCATGCGTACGAACAGCCATGCTACATGGCAGTGAAACATGGGCTGTAACTGCTGAGGACATACGTAAGCTCGCAAGGAATGAAGCCAGTATGCTCCGTTGGATGTGTAATGTCAATGTGAATACCCGTCAGAGTGTAAGTATCTTGAGAGAAAAGCTGAACATTAGAAGCATCAGTTGTGGTGTGCAAGAGAGACGATTGCGCTGGTATGGACATGTGGTGAGAATGGATGAGGATAGCTGCGTGAAAAAGTGCCACACCCTAACAGTTGAGGGAACCCGTGGAAGAGGTAGGCCCAGGAAGACCTGGGCTGAGGTGGTGAGGCAAGACCTACGTACATTGGGCCTCACCGAGGCGATGACTACTGACCGAGACCTTTGGAAATGTGCTGTGCGTGAGAAGACCCGGCAAGCCAAGTAAAATCGTTGCCAGTGCCCCTGGACTGGCTCTTGTGTGGGTGGCACATGAAATGCACCATTTTGAGCGTGGCCGTTGCCAGTACCGCCTGACTGGCTCCCGTAGGATTTTCGAGCGAGATCGTTGCCAGTGCCCCTGGACTGGCTTGTGCAGGTGGCACATAAAAGACACCATTTCGAGCGTGGCCGTTTTCGTGCGGGTGACACGTAAAAGCACCCACTACACTCTCTGAGTGGTTGGCGTTAGGAAGGGCATCCAGCTGTAGAAACTCTGCCAAATTAGACTGGAGCCTGGTGTTGCCATCCGGTTTCACCAGTCCTCAGTCAAATTGTCCAACCCATGCTAGCATGGAAAGCGGACGTTAAACGATGATGATGATATATATATATATATATATATATATATATATATACATATATATATATATATATATATATATATATATACAACGAGCTTCTTTCAGTTTCTGTCTACCAAATCCAGTCACAAGGCTTTGGTCGGCCCGAGTGTATAGTAGAAGACACTTGCCCAAGGTGCCACGCAGTGGGACTGAACCCGGAACCATGTGGCTGGTAAGGAATCTACTTACCACACAGCCACTCCTACTACTTCATCTTTCTCTCATCACACTTGACTTGTTTCCCTTTCACTCTCATTCTGGTGTTTTATGTTCAAGAGTATGACATTGAACTGCAAACAGTAATGGAGGACTGGTTTGGGAATTCCAGTGATTCTGAGGATTGCTGAACCACTTCTTAGCCACTATTGTTCCCAAGTCTACTCTGTAGACCTTGGAGTAGTAGCACCTGTTAGGGTCCCAGCTGTGTGTTAAATTGCATTTAACCATCTGAGCCAGGTAATGTTGAAAACAAGCAGATGAACAGACGGTAAACTGTCAATGGCCAGGACCAACCAGTTCAATCAGCAAACTACTGATATCCTTTATAGTTGTGGCATGCATAAATGAAATACTTCAGCTAGTAAAAGACCAAAATCATTTGTTGGTCTCACAGATCATTTGATCAGGTGATAATTATATTCACCAGTTACAGAGAAGATTAATATACATATTCACATGATATATTATCATATCATGTGTATTTGTGTGTGTGTGTACTATTTTCATGAATGTTTTTGAGGTTTGAAACAAAAACCCCAGCATCAGTAACCCTGATCATAATTGTATTTCTGCTACAAATTTTTTTATTCCTCATTCAAATCTGCATTTTTCTAATTGTTTGGTAATTTATTTTGAAAGTCTTTATCTGTCTTTTCTTCCACAGATGACATATACATATTGGAATGATGATGATGATGATGGACTATATTCTAATTTGCTGACTTAAGTTATCTAGTACTATGGCTGAATGTCCAGATAAAAAGCAAAATGAAAGCTTAAAGGCAGAGGAGAAAGAACATGGCATGAAAATTCTACAGGGTCTTAATAAATTGAAACATGACAAAATTTTGTGTGATGTGACTCTTATTGCTGAAGGTAAGATTTTAGGTGTTATAGAAATTCTATTTGAGACATTATGTGGATAATCAACTAAGCCAGAAATTGTATTTACTGTTTACTGTAGATGATACAGAGAGCCATATTTGGGGCCCATCACCCATCTCACTGTTAACCATTTAACATTTAAACTCGACATATCTGGCCTAAATGTTCTACCTATTTTATGTTCAAACTGATCGGATCTGGCCTCTTACACCTACCCTACATTATCATTCTAAAATTAAACAATCAGACCGTTGAAATCTCGGAGCTATAAGCTATGAGACAATGCATAGTTAATTCAAAATAATGGAAATGTATTAGCATTTCATTTGACAGAGTAATCTGAGTGCTAAAGTGTTAACACAATGACAGTTTTCTAAGAAATTTTGTGCTATTCTGTTGTAGAAAATTGATTAATAATTTGTTGAAAGTCGTTTTGCAACCATAGTTATATTTTCTTTTTCAAACTGGATACTGCATGGGCACTCTGCTCAAGCAAGACATGCCTTTTCCACTGGAAATCATGTAGAGATCAATAGATATCTATCACGGATCACACCAACTGTCAACTCTGAATAGCTTATCTGGGTTTCACAAATGATATAGTTTCTAAGCTATGGATTATTTAACTGAACCAATTCTTTTAGAACCACAGCCAAATACCCATCAGATGGTCATTTCTGGTTTCTGTAGCATTCAGTGGATAAGACACTGGTCTATCATAGATACCTTTCCCTACTAAAAGAATTGAACCAAGTACAAGGCGGCAAGCTTGCAAAATCATTAGCCCGCCGGGCAAAATGCTTAGCGGTATTTTGTCTGCAGCTACGTTCTGAGTTCAAATTCCGCCGAGGTTGACTTTACCTTTCATCCTTTCGGGGTCGATAAATTAAGTACCAGTTATGCACTGGGGTTGATGTAATCGACTTAATCCCTTTGTCTGTCCTTGTTTGTCCCCTCTATGTTTAGCCCCTTGTGGGCAATAAAGAAATAAGAATTGAACCAGGTAATGCTAACCAACAAAATACTTTTCAGTTCTGGAGTGCTACTCTCTACACCTATAAATTATTTCACCTGTGATACCCACTTAATGACAGAGTAAATTTGACCATTGAGAAAAAGTATTCTGTTTATAAGATAAGACTTGCTAGTGATATAATAAGTAATATGTTATTGACTCAGTCATCCAGGTCTTCAATTACACTGATTTGTAATAAACTAGGAATAAAAAGACTGCAGCCTCAACAGATTAAAATATTTAAAGCATTTCATTCTATGAAAGTTTTATGAATATTAAATGATCAAGTTTTCTTTTAAGAGAATAAACATCATTATCATCACTTTCATCATCATCATTATTAACATTAGAGTAAAGGCAATGAGCTGGCAGAATTGTTAGCACATTGGAACAAATGCTTAACAGCCTTTCTTCTGATTCATTACATTCTGAGTTCAAATTCTACCAAAGTCAACTTTGCCTTTCATTCTTTTGGGATCAGTAAAATAATTACCAATTGGGTTGATGTAATCAACTAACTTGTTCCCTTAAAATTGCTGGCCTTGTGTCAAAATTTGAAACCACTATTAATATTGGAAAGGAGCCAGGGGATGTGGTGATTTGCTGTACTTGGTAAGATATGTCAAGCTAAGTAAAATCGCTGCCTTCCACACATACAGGCTTGTCCATTCAGGTGCTGGTGCCACTTAAAAAGCATCTGCACCGGTGCTGCAATAATGCACCCATGCTGGTACTGCATAAACACACCCATGCCAGTGGCACTTAAAAAGTACCCTGCACACTCTATAAAGTGGTTAGTATTAGGAAGGACACCCAGCCATAGAAACCATGCTACAACAGACATTTGGGGTCCGGACAGTTCCCTGCTAGCCAGTTCCGTGTCAAACTGTCCAACCCATGCCAGCATGGAAAGCAGACGTTAAACGATGATGGTGATTAGTATAACAATTAATGAATTAAATGTGTTTTACTATTTAACCACACCTAGTTATTATTCAGTGTCTTGCTGAGAACCGGTTTTGTCATTCATTCTTCTGAGGCCAAAATAATAATAATCACCACTTGTGAACTGTTGGTTATTATACTGACTACCCACCCACCCCTTACGCTATCTTATATTTCTGGCCTTGTGCCTCCTTTCTAAGAAATTACTTGTTTTGTATTTTGTAAAACTAAGAAAATCATTGAAATGAAGCAACATTCTTCAGGAAAGTGGGTTATACATCATTAGATGTACACCTGACTTTCCTATATTAAATTAGAAGTGAACGGAACGCAGAACTCCAAACTGATCAACAACAACAATATTTATTTATGGTGGAAAATATACAGCTTCCAATTGTCCGGTTTCTGAGTAGCCTGAATGTAGATGTACTATCCCTAGAGATGAATCGTTGGAGAGACAACTTGCTTCTTCCACACTCAATGAGAGCTTGTTTTAGACCGTCTTGCTTGTTCGCTGTCTGGCGTGATAAGAGACAGAATAGAAGCGGGAACGCTTGGATGTTGAAATCCACGCATGCGTGGTTAAGCAATGGCGACTATACCTTTTTGGCGCCAATATGACGTCACTACAATTCTTTAACATTTCAGTATTTTACTTGGGTGTTTGGTAAGGAGTTTGCTTCCCAACTACATGGTTCTGGGTTCAGTTCCACTACATAGCACTTTGGGCAAGTGTCTTTTACTATAGCCCCAGGCCAATCAAAGCCTTGTGAGTGGATTTGGTAGACAGAAACTGAAAGAAGCCTGTTGTATATGTAGATATGTAGATGTGTGTGTGTGTGTGTCCCACCACTGCTTGATAACCAATGCTGGTTTGTTTATATCCCTGTAACTTAGTGGTTCAGCAAAAGAAACTGACAGAATAAATAAGTCTTTAAAAAAGTAAGTACTGGATTGATTCTGTTGACTGAAAGCCTTCAAGGTGGTGCCCCAGCATGGCCACAGTATAATGGCTGAAACAAGCAAGAGATGAAAGATAATTAAATTGTTCATTATTTACATTATTTACAATTGACGGATATTTGTCCTCATCTTGTTTGTTGTTAACACAGCGTTTCAGATGATATACCCTCCAGCCTTCATCAGGTGTCTTGGGGAAATTTCAAACCTGGGTTCTCATTCCTAAGGTATTTTTCAATGTTGTTATTATTATTCAGGTCACTGCCTGGAATCAAACAACCACTACTCCATGTGCCCGTGGGCATATGGTGTAGTGGTTAAGAGCGTGGGCTACTAACCCCAAGATTCCAAGTTTGATTCCAGGCAGTGACTTGAATAATAATAATAATAATAATAATAATAATAATAACAACATTGAAAAAATACCTTAGGAATGAGAACCCAGGTTTGAAATTTCCCCAAGACACCTGATGAAGGCTGGAGGGTATATCAGCCAAAACCTTGTGTTAACAATAAACAAAATGAGGACAAATATCCGTCAAATGTTAATAATGTCGTCATCGTCGTCGTCGTTTAACGTCCGCTTTCCATGCTAGCATGGGTTGGACAATTTGACTGAGGACTGGTGAAACCGGATGGCAACACCAGGCTCCAATCTGATTTGGCAGAGTTTCTACAGCTGGATGCCCTTCCTAACGCCAACCACTCAGAGAGTGTAGTGGGTGCTTTTACGTGTCACCCGCACGAAGGCCAGTCAGGCGATACTGCTCATCTCTTAAATATAGAACTGAATTAAATTGTTTGAGAAATAAAATGTTATTTTGATACTGATTCATTATTATAACCATTATTTCAACAATAATTTATTATTTGCCTAAAAACCTGTTTATTTATTGTTTCAGGTCATAAATTCCATGTTCATAGAGTTATTCTTGTTTCCTGCTCGGACTACTTCCGTTCTATGTTTACCGGTGGGATGAGGGAGAGTCATCAAAAAGAAATAGAACTGAAAGGTGTCACCAGCAAAGGACTGGATAAAGTTCTGGAGATAATTTATACATCTACTACATGTCTTGAAGGAGATGACATTTTTGATGTCATTGCTGCAGCAACACATCTCCAAGTAACTCCTGTAATAGAATTTTGTGAAAGAAATTTCCTCAGTGGCATGACAACAACAAATTTTTATGATTTTATCAACACAGCCAAACTTTACAGCATGAATAATGCATTGAAGCAAATTGATGTTTTTATAGCAAAGAATTTGATGCAGATTGCCCGTGAAGGTACCTTGCATCTATTGACTTATGAACAGATGCTCAACTGCTTGAATAGTGAGAATTTAAGTCTTCGAGAAATTGATATCTTTACAATAACATGGGATTGGCTTCGTCAAGACAGTGCTCATGAGAGTCATGCTGTCAGTTTAATGAAACTGATAAGATTTCCACTTATTAGTCCTTCTGATTTAGTTCAACATGTTCAAAGTGTTGATATGATGATGTCTATTCCAGAATTGCGACAGATGGTTTTACAAGCTCTCAACTACCATGTTGTTCCTCATTCACAGCCTTTGATTGCTTCCCTTAATGTTCAACTCCGTTCATTTGTCGAGCGGTTAGTAAGTGTTGGTGGTAGAGAAATCCATCCCAACCCATGTGTCCATGATGAAATATATATATTTGACTCAAAAATTACTGCAAACAGTTTATTAAATCGCCAAGAAATTGCTTCTCTCCCGAGTGCTTTGAGTCACATGCAAGTTGTCGTATTTAATAACTTTTTGTATGTGCTTGGTGGATGTACAACCCAATGTGCTCATGGAGAGTCTGCTGTGAATTTAGTATTACGATATGATCCAAAATTCGACAACTGGTATCAAATTTGTCCTATGTTGAATAAAAGGGCATATTTTTTTTCTGGTGCACTACATAATAAGATATATGCAGTTGGAGGAAAGTACAAAGATGGCAGTCTTGCTAGTGCAGAGTGTTATGATCCTTCTGACAATACATGGGATTTGATAGCTCCAATGCCCATGTCCTACCACGCCCACGCAGGAGCTGTATTTGGTAATTATATTTATGTTTCAGGTGGTTACAGTGGAAATCATTTCACTCCTGATATGCAAAGGTATGACCCTTTGACAAATCAGTGGGAAGATATGGCAACAATGTTAACTCCACGTGGATGGCATGTGATGTGTGTGGCACAAGATAAACTGTTTGTTTTTGGAGGTTGCAACCTAAATGCAAATCAACAAGCTCAGCCTGTGATGCAATCTGAATGCTATGATCCTGCTGTTGATCAGTGGACTATTATCGCTCCATTATCCATTTCACATAAAGAAGCATCTTGTGTCGTTTATAACGATCAAATTTATGTTCTAGGAGGGTATAACGTTCAAACAAAGACTGGACAAAAATTAGTTTCTAGGTTTGATGTTTATACCGGCATTTGGGAAACAGTTGGTGCTTTACCACGCAGTCTAACAGGTGTTGGCTACTGTACCTTGAAATTACCATCTTACAACATAGATGACATATGAGAGTCAAAAAATTCTTCCTTCAAGTTGTTGGAAATTTTTACTTTTAGATCGTTACACTCTCATACTGCTGTACTACATTTCTTTGGTGATACCTCTGGATATATTTATTTTATGTCTATCCATTTCTGTTCAATAATATTGGATATTTATAGCAGTAACTTGGTATAATATAATTAATA
Organism: Octopus bimaculoides; assembly: GCF_046866305.1. Lineage (NCBI taxonomy): Eukaryota > Metazoa > Mollusca > Cephalopoda > Octopoda > Octopodidae > Octopus > Octopus bimaculoides. The sequence goes on from NC_142944.1 coordinate 5,301,453, forward strand.
ATAGACTTACATTAGTGAAATATATTTATAAGAGAAGTTCTTAAAGCAGATATAAAATAATCATGAAATTGAAATGGGTTAGTGAAGTAATTTATAAGCACCATCTGTTAAAATAGGTTTGGATGTCTCTTATTATATTGGCAGCTACAGATAACATTTGAATTTTGGGTGGAAATGAAAGAAAAAAATTAATTTTTTGGTTGCATTTTGAGTCCAAACTAATTCTTCTATGAAGAAATTTTTCAAAAATTAATTCAGTATTCAAGAAATACAAATTCATTTCCTTATTATCTAATGGCTTTCGATATCAAATGACATGTGCTTTTTATTTTAGTTCCAAGACCGTCCGTAGTAAAGTAGTAATAATATCTAAGCTTCCATTTTTTGGGTTCAGTGTAAAGCCTACAAGTTATACTACTAAGTACATTATCCAGTATTAACAGAAAAGCATGGCGACTTCCATAGCAGAATAGGTAGACATTTTGAAAAAAGCTCTTAATCATCTTTCTTTAATGTTGGTATTCAATTAATGAGCAATATCACTTTTTTATACAAAGAATTATTTAAAAAAAAAATACAACAGAGATGCTGTGTGTATTGTTGTTGTTGTTAAAGTAGCAGACTCCTACCCTGAAGGTTGTGAGCACACTCTTGCTCCTAACATTGCTGGGCAGCATTGAGCAAGGAACTTCATTTACTTTAGATGTAGTGTAAAGCAAACACCTGTGAATTGATACTGTGGAAACTTATAATGCATCAGAATTATAAGTCAGTGACTTGAAAAGCAGCAGTTAACTGTTAATAATTTATATTCCATTACAAACTTTTTGTTCCAGTTTGAAACTTAATTCATTAAAATATTTCCTGTGCATTTTCATTAAAATGGAATTATTCTAAAACTTTACATAATCAAAAACAAAAATTTAATTTAAGATGCCATTGACATGATTACAGATTTTTTAAAGAGCATGGCAGAGGAATGTAATTGTTATAATCATAATGATTTACATGATAATCACCATTTGTGCTTATTGCTCTATATCTGTAGATGTTAGTGGTGTTCTGTTCAAGTTGAACATTACATAAAATGTCTTTCAGAATTTGTGTATCTCTCCAAACTGTTTTAATTTTATTAATGATCTTCTTTCTCTTTGAATCCTGTTATTCATTTGATAATCATTAATCATACAATCTTCAATTTATTTAGTTTGTTTTGGAATCTTTTATTTATGCCCTCCATAAGTGAAAATCTTTCTGACTTGCAGTAGTAAATACAAAAACAAGCAAACAAAAAAAAAATTAATACACTTTAGTGAGAGAAAGAGAGAGTGAGAATGAACTCTATTTATATTATCAATTTGAAGACTCTTCATATTGAATGCATTTCTATAAGTAATTCAGTAACCTATCTTGAAAAACCATAAATAAATTAAAACCATATCTTCTACATGTTGAAAACTACCTCAAGCAAATGTGGCTTGCTGTTCACAATAATAATCTAGCTGAATAGTTTCTAACTCTAAACAAACCACAAACTTCTCCAAGAATGAAAACATGTCCCCTTTCCATTCATAATTATTCTCATTAGTATTCTAAAAAAAAAAATAGTCATTTATTTTATTAGCAAAATTTTCTTCTAATCTCTCAATTTTTTATAGCTCTCTTATTACTCCTTCCATGTAATAATTTCAGTAACTGTCTCTGCTTTCTTCTAAACATCTTTTAAATCATTGTAATCTTTTAAATCATTGTATTACACCCATCAATTCATCTGCAACACTCACATTGAGTCTCTTAAGATTTTTTTTCTTGATTTTTGCACAGCACTTAACCCACAGAATTTATCTTCTGTAACAGTCACTTGAGGATATCTACAGGTTTTTGGCATTCCAGTTATATACAAAAATAATCATTATCAACTTTTATAATTTTTTTTGGTAAACCCTGTACCCAGTGACATTTAAGTTATGTAAAAGAAAAAAAAACACAAAAGAAAATGAAGAAAGAAATGAAAGCCAATTGAGTTCTAGAAACCTTACTGGAAGGCTAAGAATAAAAACACAGAAAAATATAGAAATTGTTGTTTATTACAATAGTTACACAATTTAACTTATGGCAGCTAAAGTGTATTAGCTTTATATTGCTATTGATTGAGGGTTGTTAAGAATTACTAACTCCTGTGTGTTATGAAATGTATTATTTCAAATATATAGGTTATATAAATTATGAATTTGTTAATTGCAATATTTTATTTGTTTTGCTTATTTTTATTTATTTTGTGTAGGTTATTTATCTATTGTTATGTTATTTTCTTTAATTACATATAATTATATAACGTTAAAATTATTAACTTTCTTTGAAGCAACACTGTTTAATACTGTGTTTAAGGTATTTAAGTACCAAATTTATCTTTTAAACATGAATTTGCATCACATTCTTCTAATGTAAATTCGATGTAGCAGATGTGCAAGTACATTAAACACCAGGAATGTACAAAAACTAGAATCCCTCAAAGCTCAGGTGGGGGGTTCCTTAGAAGTAGTTGACAGTTTCCATTACTTAGGTGACTGAGTTAGTAGTGGGGGATGTTGTTCCAAAAGCATAGAATAAGAATAGGTTGAACTTCAGAGAGCTACTACTTCTGTTAGTAATGAAGGGCCTCTCCCGCAGAGTGAAAGGCAGATTGTATGATGCCTGGGTGCAAACAGCTATGGTACATGGCAGTGAGACATGGGATGTGACTACTGAGGATATGTGAAGGACTGACAGAAACTAAGCCAGTATGCTCTGCTAGATGGGTAATGTCAGTGTGTGTATACGACAGAGTGCAAGTGATTTGAGAGAAAAACTGGGTATATGAGGCATCAGATGTCATGTGCAAGAGAGAAGACTGCACTGGTATGGTCATGTAACGTGTATGAATGAACGCAGTTGCATGAAGAAGTGCCAGACTCTAATTATAGAAGAAATATGCAGAAGGAGTAGACCCAGGAAGACATGGGATGAGGTGGCAAGAAAGAGTCTTCAGATGTTGGGCCTCACAGACAGAATAACAAGGGACTGAGACTTCTGACGGTTTGTTGTGATTCAGAAGACACGTCAAGCTAAGTAAAGTTGTAGTTGTCCTTACATACAGACATGACCCCTATATCTTCAGCTGAACGATTCTAATCTTGTGGGTGCCAGTAGAAATAGAAATAATTACGAATCTCACCCTTTTCTTTCTGTCAACAATAAATATATATACAATAAATATATATAGTAATAATATTAGGGAATAAAAAATTATTCCAACCTTACAGGTAAAATTCAGTGTAATATTAAACCAAATTTCGTAATATATAATATATGTATATAACTAATTTAGAGACGAACCACCACTCTACAACTTGGTCAACGAAGAACCCATCCAAAACCATGCTGAGAGACATACCATATAAATACTAATCTAAGATTTTAATTTAAAATTTTAATAATATATAATATATCATACAAAGAAACATTCATCATAAAAATATTAATCTAAAAATCAAGTAACGTATAAATTGGACAGTAAAAATTAAGACAATAATATAATGTATAAAAGTATAAAGTATAAAAGTCAGTACTTGTACATAAACTATGCGTGTTTCATGGCTGAATTAGGACTATATAAAATCATAAGAAAATTCTATCCAAATTCATTAGAACGGGAAAATGAGTTTACTCCCAAAATCAGTCACTCTTCAGGTTAAATTCCTAAAAGAAAATACCTAAAAGCATTATAAGGAATAAGAATAAACATAAGAAATAAAATAAATAATATATAAAAAGAGACCAAACCTGTAAGGTAATCCCTAAGTTAACGGCATTGATATTATTATTAAATGTTACAAGCTAAAAATATTGAAATAGAGCATTATAGTGAACAAGGTTAAATCATTATGGAAGAAGTAAATAAATGTAAAAAAAACATGTTAGTGTATAAAGTTAATAAAAAACGTTTGTCAATATTGTTTAGAATAAATTTAAAAAACATGACTTATCTGCCAGCGAGTTACTGTAGATTAAACCCAAATAAGTGTATTTTAGCATTTATACTGAAAAGTCACGTGATGAATATGTTTAAGATCTGTTTAATAATGTTAATTTTTACCTGTATCCCATAGGGAATTATTAGCCATATTTTATTTTTATTATTATTACTATGAGGTTTCTTGTTGATATTACTACCTATCTCGGGCTTCAGATGATTCTTAATGTTGTGTTTATTATAATAGGTGTATGCATCTTTTAAATTATAATTATATTTAGAATTGTCGAAAAATTTAATATTATTATTATATCCTGCCTTATGAAGCACTTCATTATAATATGGTGCATGTTTATTGAATATCTCATAGTTGGGAGAAAGTACTGAAATTCTTTTCCCTATATTATTTACAAACGCTTTCTTAATAGAAGGTGGATGGTTACTCTTAGCATTAATATATTTCAGGTTTTCGTTAATTTTATGGTAAGGTTGGTTGTACCTGTTATTAAGTTAAAATTTACATCTAAGTAATGAACATTGCAATTTTTGTTATAAATTGTAATCCTAAGCCCATTTCTTTTTAAAAATCTATATATTTTCTTCTTATATATTTCAAATGTTCTATTTGTGCAATTTTTTGTTATTAGCAAGAGGTCATCTCTGTATAATCCACCCTCCAATTTAAGATTTTCTAATTGGAGTTTTGCTAATAAGTAAATTCCTACTAGGTCTGTAACCTGAGCGCAATCCGGTGCTCCCATAGGGATATCAAAAATATCCCTAGCATCTTTTCTAGCCCATAATTTATTATTTTACCTGATAAACGATTTTCTGATCATTTTTACTACCTTAACTTCATCCTTGGTCATTCCCACCTTATTCATTGCTTAGGATTACAATTTATAACGAAAGATTTGAGGGTTTTAAGAATTTTAAATCTTTAATAAATGATACACTTTAGGTAGATCTTCTTTTTCGATAATTTCGTTATTATCATAGTAAATATAATATGTATTCATCTCTACGTAATGGACGCCATATTCATCACGTGACTTTTCAGTATAAATGCTAAAATACACTTATTTGGGTTTAATCTACAGTAACTCGCTGGCAGATAAGTCATGTTTTTTAAATTTATTCTAAACAATATTGACAAACGTTTTTTATTAACTTTATACACTAACATGTTTTTTTTACATTTATTTACTTCTTCCATAATGATTTAACCTTGTTCACTATAGTGCTCTATTTCAATATTTTTAGCTTGTAGCATTTAACAATAATATTTATGCCGTTAACTTAGGGATTACCTTACAGGTTTGGTCTCTTTTTATATATTATTTATTTTATTTCTTATGTTTATTCTTATTCCTTATAATGCTTTTAGGTATTTTTTTTTTTAGGAATTTGACCTGAAGAGTGACTGATTTTGGGAGTAAACTCATTTTCCCGTTCTAATGAATTTGGATAGAATTTTCTTATGATTTTATATAGTCCTAATTCAACCATGAAACACGCATAGTTTATGTACAAGTACTGACTTTTATACTTTATACTTTTATACATTATATTATTGTCTTAATTTTTACTGTCCAATTTATACTTTACTTGATTTTTAGATTAATATTTTTATGATGAATGTTTCTTTGTATGATATATTATATATTATTAAAATTTTAGATTAAAATCTTGGATTAGTATTTATATGGTATGTCTCTCAGCATGGTTTTGGACGGGTTCTTCATTGACTGAGTTGTAGAATGGTGGTTCTTCTCTAAATTAGTTATATACAATAAATATATATATACAAATTACTATTTAGAATATAGGCTTTCGAGGCACATCACATAAAGCTATAAATGATGGCAGGTTAAAAAACCTTTTTCTAGTCAAAATGATTTTTCAATCTGTTATTTATGTTATTTGTAACTTTGATGTGCCTTGAGAGCCAGTATTAAAAACATTATTTCATATTCTCTCAAAACTTTATAAATTCTTATGATCAACAATATATGTGTGTGTGTGTGTAGAAGGTTGAAAAGGAACACACGAGTTGATAAGGAAAATAAGAGAAGGTAGAAAATACTAAAATAATTTTATCATGAACATTTTAGTACCAGTTTCAGTCTTTACGACTTTCTCCAACTTAGAGTAAAGCATGAAAAACAATTAAATTGTAGAAAAATTAAATGAAATATTTTTCGAAAACATTTTTCTTTTTTTCTGTACCTCTCTTTCTTTTACTCCTGTGAAGGCTTGATACTAGCAGTCCTAAAAGAATATTCTTTTAAGACTGCTACTACCTATTACCAAGCCTTCACTGCAGTAAGAGAGAGAGAGACAGAGAAAAGGAAAATATCCCACGTATTTGAAAGCTATGGAAATATTTTCAAAAAACATTTCATTTAATTTTTCCACAATTTAATTACATTATTTACAATTGACAGATATTTGTCCTCGTCTTGTTTGTTGTTAACACAACGTTTTGGCTGATATACTCTCCCAGCCTTCATCAGGTGTCTTGGGGAAATTTCGAACTTGGGTTCTCATTCCTAAGGTATTTTTCGATATTATTATTATTATTATTATTATTATTATTATTATTATTATTATTATTATTATTATTATTCAGGTCACTGAAGTGACCGTTAAATAAAGGGAAATTACTGTGTAGTTGCCTGTTATTAAGACAAAAGAGCTATTAGAATGACCACTAAGTGAAGGGAGGGAGTAAAAGTAAGGGAATAAAAATGTCCATAGTATTCACGTAAGTGCACCAGTCCATACATACACATGCGCGCCCACACACCCATGTACATGCACCTATATGTATATACTCATCCACTCTCGCTTGAAACACACATGCTCACCCACACATTCACCAATATATATATATATATATATATATATATATATATATATATATAGGGAGAATTCACAAAAAAACAATAGAAGACAGGTGGTGTTGAAAACAAATAGATGTATTCATATAACGCTTGGGAATTGAGAAAGTCTTTTACGTTTCGAGCCTACGCTCTTCCACAGAAAGAAACAAGGAGAGAAAAAAATGTGTGTAGTGGTTAGCGATCTATCATGGTGAATGCCGGACAGAAGGGTCACACAGGAGAGTTAAGAAGAAGGGGAGATAACAAAGTAGTAGTGATCCAAAAATGAAGGTGCGTGTGTGTGAGTGATTGCTGGTGATCTTAACGTATGCGTGTGTGTGTGTGTGTGAAGGTGTGAAAATGTGGGGATAGGAATTGGTCAGTGCTGGTGTGTGCATGGTGATGTGATGTGTTCTGTGGTATGGTGTTGGGAGGTGGGGGAGGCGAGACTGGGGAAAGCACAGGTGGGGTGTGGGTTATATATATATATATATACACGCTCACACGCACGCAAAATAGGTTCATATACATGTCAATATATGCACATGCCCAAGAAAAAACAGCTAAAGGCAAAATATAGAAAAAGTGTAAAAAGATGTGAAAAAGCTATAAGGGCAAAATGCATCTATATGCGCACATTCTCGCTTGCACACACACATGCACGCATCCACAAGCGTGCACAACAGGTTCCATGTACACGTCTATAGACGCACAGAAAAAAGCAGGGTGGAATGGAGAATTCAGAAAAACTATGTGTAAAAAATATATAAAACAATATCTCTATAAATATGTAAAAAAATATATAAGAAATATAAGTAAAAAGTATAGAGAGATAAAAAGCTTGTACATAGACACAAATTAGAAAGCAAGTCCTTTCAGTAATCTCGAGGGGACCAAAAACGTAGCAAATATTTAGCCACATGTGGACATGATCCGAAAAGTTCAGTTCTTGAATTTAGACGAAAAAATCGACAATATTGAACTGTGTGAATCTCGCTTTATTAATAGCTTTCAACCAGTCAACAACTTCTATACTATTGGACCATTGTACGAACCTAGTGGCATTCCTGACTTTTGCATTGGTTTTCACTAAAGTTTATTTACTAATAATGCCAAACTCTGTAGATAAAAAAGTATGTATGTGTATATATATATATATATATATATGTACTTGTCAGAGAATTGCTCTATGCTGATGATGCTGACTTGCTGGCACACACAGAGGAAGATATGCAACATTTAATGGATAGATTTTCCACTGCATGTACATATTTTGGACTCACAGTAAGTCTAAGAAAAACCAAGGTAATGTTTACCCCAACACCTGGACAAATATATACTGAACCAAACATCTTTGTGAACGGAACAAGATTAGAAGTCATTGACACCTTTGTTTACCTTGGAACCATACTGTCAAGGGATGGTGGTCTTGATGCAGAAATATACTATCGAATAGCGAAGGGAAGTGCTGCATTTGGAAAGCTTGAAAAGTGAGTATGGGCTGATAGAGATATCTCCCTGCAGACGAAAATCAGCATCTACAAAGCGTGTGTATTGACTGCACTTCTTTATTCAGGC